>NC_056748.1:30755740-30828240 GCF_019279795.1 Protopterus annectens
TGAGTGCCTGTTCTCTCTCTCTCTTTTTTTTTTTTATAATTCAGTGTCTGTTCTAATGGTTGCATGAATTTAGTGTCCAGTGGTCACATGACTAGTGGTCATGTGATTTTCCTGATGGATACAATAGTCACATGACATTATGGCATCAGGTTCCCCTTAAGGATTATTTGGTCCTGGTAGTGCTGCTTTAGGAAATAAAGTTGAAAGTAAGAGAGAGTAAGAGAATTTTCAGCAGGAAGTACCCAAAAAGGGGATGGGATCATAAAGCAGGGGAAGGGAGAAGAGGCATGATGATTCTATTTCAAAGAGGCGTGCACGTGACAACAGAGACAGTAATAAAAAGAGTAGAGTACAACAAGGGGGAAGAGATGGATAACATTGAATATTCATGCATTAAACAGAGATGCTTCTTAATTTTATGGTAAGTTATTTAACAAAACAGCAGCAAGCTAAGGCAGGAAAGTAAAGAGACAGTCTGTGGAGATTTTAGCATAATGGTAGTAGACTCATTTAAGGATTCTGTATTTGGAAGGAGTACAGCCAGAAGATAAAGGAGGATTTGAGTTGAATACAGTCAGAACAGGATCGAAGGATGCTTGGAGAAGGAAACATGTGATTTTAAAGAAGGCCATGATTAGCGGGAAGATAATGTGAAGAGAGTAACAGAGAGGGAAAAAATGAACAAGGAGGTAGAAAAGTTGGAGACAATAAGTACATTTACAGAAACTGACGTATGGGAAGGATAGCGATCGGAAGGTAGTGATGCAGAAGGAGAAAGTGATAAAAACAGAGACAGAAGCCAAAGCTCTGATATTAGTGGAGGTAGAAAGCTGGTATTAGAAGTAATACCGGTGGGCAGTGGGGCAGTGACATAGTCAATAGTCACTGGATAAAGACATGGTCATGAAGTACAGAAGAAGGAAAGGAAAGATAAAGGTTCAAAGATTAGAGGCAGACAAGGACAGTACATTTCCTATGCAGAAAATCATTTATAAGCAGTTCTATACTATACATGGGCATAGCATGTCTAGTAGTGACAGTGTACACCTGGCATTTGTTTTATTTCAATTAAGGTCCACCTGTGTTATAACTCTGTCATGATTCATTGCTGGTCATGTCCCAGGAGGTGATCATGCAACTTGAACCGCTCTTCACTTTGATTGACTTTGAATGGGCAGCCTATAATGGTGTTCACAGCAGCATTCCTGACACCTTACTTCATGTGGATTTGTTCCTTTTTGACCAAATTATTTGGAGAATGGTCCGGCTCTGTAGCATGCAGCTAAAACATGAAATATATCTTCAGTATAAGCTGCATCTTCCCTACTGATTTTCTACATAAACTTCAAATGTCAGATGAGGCAAAGTCAAATGTATTGGCTAGACTTTTCTATTGGTTTGGGGAGAAATATGGGTGCGATCACCTACAGAGGTGTGGCACATGCATTTTCAAATATCACCACATAGCCACGCCTCCCTACATCTCAACTGTCCCTGATTTTCAGGGATATCCCTAATTTTGACTCACTTTCATCCCTTTTAATCCCTCCCAAAACTGGTGGCTTTTGGAGGAAAAGTGGAGAACAATACTTAATAAATAATGACCATAACTAGAGTTATGGACTACTTTTACTTCAGAAAATATATATTAATTCGCATTCTCGTCTTCTCTATTTTGTCAAAGTTTCATGTTAATAGTACTAATATTTTAAAAGGATCCAAAATTGCCCATGATTATTTATGGATTTGCCCTTGATTCTGTTTAGGTTTGTCCCTGATTCGTTCCTTGATTCTGTTGAGATTAGTCCCTGGTTCATTACAAGCTATGCACCCCTGTTTCTCCAGGAGTTATGGTCTGAGTACAGTATGACACTCACAGTCTTTCCTTATATACAGGACAGCATGGAGAGGTGACACAGATTGCTGTGATCCTTTTGGAGTTGCATTACTTTTGGACTTACCTGAGGTCCTAGGAATTATATATCATTAGAAAAACAGAATTATTGTCCTAATAGAAGGAATTATTCAAAGATTTCATTCATCACCCCCAGAAAAAGATATGGAAATATTGGAACAAGACACTGCCCAGACATGTGACAGTCAATAAATCTGCTCCAAAAGAGAAATATTTATGCACAGTGGTGGCCCACCACATGTAACTGTATCGTGTTGTTTGGTCTTGATTTGGTGTATGTGGATTTTACCTGGTCTGGCATTTAGTTCCTTACAGGCAGCCTTCCATTTTAAAATATCTTTCCTGCTGTTAAAACTGAGCTGTTTTTGTCTGAAAAACCAAATTCTACATTTTCCTTTGTCCAAAGATTATTAGTTGTTAATCTCGTTGGTTTGGTGCTACAATGCATTCTATGAACACCTTCAGGAATGCATGGATCATGCGATCCCAAATAAAACCAAGACCCAATCCTCCAAAGGCAGACGTCCTGTCTGGTGGACCCCAGCCATAAACAAACTATACAATAGAAGGAGGAAGCTACTACATGACAGAGCAAAATCCCAAAAAGGGAAGGCATCTCTGATCAGTATTAGCAAAACTACGGCACACATAAAATCGTCTAAGGCCAGCTTGAGGAGAAAAATTGCACAGGACACTAAGGATAATCACAAGGCTTTCTTTAGTTATGTTAGGAACCTGGGTGAAATTCCCAGATATGCTCAGAATTAGTCCAAAATGACAAAAATACGAACCCACAGACATTGCCAACATCCTAGCTGACAGGTTCAGTGCAAACTTCTCCCCTCTCCCCACCAAAGGACAAATATCTATCCCAACAGAGTGCTGCCCCTGACATCTCAGATGCTCAGGTAAGAGCCGCTCCAAAGCAAAAAACACAGCATCAATGGGACCAGATGGTGTCCCGGCCTGCCTGCTACATGAACTCCAAGAAGAGCTAAACCCAAACATAAAACTACTATTCAATCTTAGCCTTACTACAGGATATGTACCCAAAGAGTGGCGTGCAGCAACAGTGGTCCCTCTCCACAAGGTGGTGCCTCACGGATCCTGGAAACTATCGCCCCATAAGCCTGACTAGCTTGGTCTGCAAAGCTATGGAAAGGATCATCATGGACCTCATAAATAAAGATATTGGGGACCTACAGACACTGGATCCTACCCAGTTTGGCTTTGTTAAGGGCAGATCCTGCCTCTTAAACCTGGTCAATTTCTTTGAAACAGTCACCAAGGCCATTGACGAGGGAAAGGTGGTCCACACAGCCTACCTGGACCTCGCAAAAGCCTTCGATACAATACCCACTCGGGCATTATAGATAAGCTCACCAGCTTAAATATAAACCCCTATGCCACTAGATGGGTTGCAAACTGGCTCAAGGACAGAACCCACATGGTTAGAATTGCTGGAGACATGTCAGACTCCAAACCAGTTACAAGTGACGTCCAGGTGACAACAGAGACAGTACAAGGGGGAAGAGAGATGGATGACATTGAATATTCATGCGAGATGCTCTCTTAATTTGGTAAGTTATTTAACAAAACAGCAGCAAACTAAGGCAGGGTAAAGAGACAGTCTGTGGAGATTTTAGCATAATGGTAGTAGACTCATTTAAGGATTCTGTATTTGGAAGGAGAGCAGCCAGAAGATAAAGGAGGATGAGTTGAATACAGTCAGAACAGGATGAAGGATGCTTGGAGAAGGAAACATGCGGCCTAAGTACATTTACAGTGATAAAAACAGAGACAGAAGCCAAAGCTCTGATATTAGTGGAGGTAGAAAGCTGTATAGTCATACCTTTGGCAGTGGGGCAGTGACATAGTCAATAGTCACTGGCTAAAGACATGGTCATTAAGTACAGAAGAAGGAAAGGAAGATAGAGGTTCAAAGATTAGAGGCAGACAAGGACAGTACATTTCATTCAGGAAATCATTTATAAACAGTTCTATACTATACATGGGCATAGCATGCTAGTAGTGACAAACACCTGGCATTTGTTTTATTTCATAGCCCACCTGTGTTATAATCATGATTCATTGCTAGATCAGGAGGTGATCATGCAACTTGAACCGCTCTTCACTTTGATTGACTTTGAATCAGGCCTATAATGGTGTTCACAGCAGCATTCCTGACACCTTTTGGGATGTTCCTTACCATTGGAGACATGGTCCGCTTTGTAGCATGCAGCAACTGAAATAGACCTTCAGTATAAGCTGCACTTTCCCTACTGATTTTCTACATAAACTTCAAATGTCAGATGCTGCAAAGTCAAATGTATTGGCTAGACTTTTCTATTGGTTTGGGGAGAAACGATCACCTACAGAGGTGTGGCACATGCATTCATACACGCCTGCTCACATCTCAACTGTCCCTGATTTTCAATAATGACCATAACTAGAGTTATGGACTACTTTTACCTCAGAAAATATAAATCCCATTCTATTTTGTCAAAGTTTCATGTTAATAGAAATTGCCCATGATTATTTATGGAGATTCTGTTTAGGTTTGTCCCTGATTAAATTCCTTGATTCTGTTGAGATTAGTCCCTGGTTCATTACAAGCTATGCACCCTGTTTCTCCAGGAGTTATGGTCTGAGTACAGTATGACACTCACAGTCTTTCCTTATATACAGGACAGCATGGAGGTGACACAGATTGCTGTGATCCTTTTGGAGTTGCATTACTTTTGGACTTACCTGAGGTCCTAGGAATTATATATCATTAGAAAAACAGAATTATTGTCCTAATAGAAGGAATTATTCAAAGATTTCATTAACAAGACACTGCCCAGACATGTGACAGTCAATAAATCTGCTCCAAAAGAGAAATATTTATGCACAGTGGTGGCCCGCCACATGTAACTGTATCGTGTTGTATGGTCTTGATTTGGTGTATGTGGATTTTACCTGGTCTGGCATTTAGTTCCTTACAGGCAGCCTTCCATTTTAAAATATCTGTCCTGCTGTTAAAACTGAGGTGTTTTTGTCTGGAAAGCCAAATTCTGACATTTTCCTTTGTCCAAAGATTATTAGTTGTTAATATCATTGGTTTGGTGCTACAATGTAATGATTACATCTTAGCTATTAATAATTAGTTACATTGTTATTATTTCATGATTTCTGGCTACGTTTCACATTAAGCTCGTTTGCATCTTGTTGATGGGAGGGGGTATGCGGCTACTTCAATTTTTTCAGTGCTTAGAATACCTGATTCTTCTCCTCTCCTGAGATACAATGATCCACGTTTTGCCAAGGTTGTGTTCATCTTCTGATTTGCTATCATGACTCAAACCTACAATAGGCCTTTTGGAGTTTCCATCGTTTGAGACACCACAGACTGCATGACTTTAGGATATCATCAGACATTTGATTCTTCAGATTTAAGTGTTTTGTGCTGCAGATTGGTTTGAGCCATGTTTTGTCCATTTGGGCATCTTTGGACCTGGTGCTGAGTCTTTTTCACTTGGAGTTTTGAAACAACTTTATTATATCCTTTTTTTCTTTAAACAGATAGTATGCTGTAATAATATTGCATATTAATTTTGTTTTATTATTCAATTATTTTATTGTTGTATTACAGTTTTTAATCTTATTAATACAAAGTACTGATATTAAACTATCTCCTCTTATGAAGTTTTCAGAGCCAAACTCAACATCATTGTTAGATTTGCATTTGTTTGTTTTTATTTATACCTTAATAATATTTGACAGACATTTCTATAAAAGCTTACTGCCTCCTAAGCAGGGAAGCTGCGATGGCACAAAAATCCTTTAAAAATCAATTGTACTTTTGTGGTCCAGTCCAGCTATAGTACTTTCTAATGACAGACAGCATGGTTCTGCTAACGCAGAGGAGTGAGGCTATAGTTTAACTGTTTACCGTATGTTAGCGAGACAAGTCTGGCATTTGTTATTCTTTCATTTAATCTCCTGGAATTTCTTCATATTGCTGGTTGTCAGCGATATGGAAGTATTCAAGAAGACTGATACATGGACTTTGCAAATCATCAGAAAGAAATCCAAGCAATGAAATAGTAAAACAATCTTATGTAACCTTTTGTAATTTGTCCTTCTAATTATAAAATATGACAAAGAATTTGTTTCATAGCACACTGGAGTCAATAAAAGAAGCGTCAGTGTTTGTGAGGCTTTTTATTGGTACATCTAATTACCTTAAAATAGTTTTCTTTCCTTTCGGTGTCGAATACTAGCGGCACTATTTTCCTCTTGCCTTCAGTGCCTACTGCCTCCAGTATATGTTTGCACAATCTGAACGTCAGCTAAAAAAGGAAGTGAATACTTGTATGTAGGGCAAGCGATTATACTTAGGTTTAACAATCTAAATAAAGCTGATTTTAAGTATGTATTAAAAAAGTATCCAGTCAAAGAAAGCACAAACACCCAGACAAAGCTCTTACATGCCACAAAATTGCAATTCACCTTAAACAAATCAGCAACAAAAGAAATCCCAAACTGTATGCAGAAGGTGATAGTCTCCTCGCCTTCATGTTGTTGCAACTATAAGGAAGCAAAAAAAGTCAAAACAAATACTGTGGTGAACCAAGTCAATAGTAATCCAAAAAATCCAAAAAAGAACAACTTAGACTTCAGAAATACCAAGTGTTTAATAGATACAAGGGCAAGTGCACACTTATCCTGGTATCTATTAAACTCTTGGTGTTTAACTTGTTTTTTTGCTGCAACTATGAGGCACAGATGTGTGTAACAGACTCATTGCAGTCATCTGTAACTACAAGTGCATAGAATTTATGGATTGATGGTGGAGACATCCTGTCTGGCACCACATTCCTAGTTTGGTGAAGACCTCTCAAACAATACATTTAAGTATGTGGAGTTTTGCAGCCACTGATTTAAAAAACAAAACACCAGCAACCAGTGCCCAAACTATCTCTAAGCTTCAGCGGTAACCCTCTGTATTGTGGGCACATACACCAATGACCAGTGCCTAAATTATCTCTGCACTTCAGTAGTAACCCTCTGCATTGTGGGCACATACACCAATGACCAGTGCCCAAACTGTCTCTGCACTTCAGCAGTAACCCTCTGCATTGTGGGCACATACACCAATGACCAGTGCCCAAACTGTCTCTGCACTTCAGCAGTAACCCTCTGCATTGTGAGCACAGCATATTGCTATACAAGTATACTGCATACTTTATTTGCAATAAACCTTCATATACAAAGCTGGGGGACTGTCCATTCAGTGTAGATCTCTTATCACCACTGGTAATTGCAGTACTTCCTGCAATCAGATTGACTTATTAAAGCTGCTGTAATAAAACATTGACAAAAGGGTGACAGAGGCAGAGGTAGTCAGGGATAGTGTTTTGAGAAGAAAGTTCATGCATTCAGGCACACTTGTTTTCAACTGATATAGTAGCTGTCATTAGCAATGTGCATTATTTGCTTGGCATCTTTATTCTAGATAGAATGTGATTAAACTGTTGTGTCTGAAAGTTTGCCAGTATAGCAGTTTACTTGTTTTCATAGCATCTTTTGTATGACACATATGACTGTCAGCACAACTCCTTTGAGCAGGGGATTGTGGGAAGGCTGACTGCTCTTCCTAAGCTGCTAAGCTGCTTTGCATATCACGGTATATACGAAAATTCCACAGTCATTTTTGACATTTTCAATATACTTGACATAAATTGTATGGGGGTGTTTTCATGGCACTTAAGTTTAATTTCCTCTTACCCGCAAAACCGTATGTGCTATTAAGTACATTTAGTGAACAGGGTTTTGGGGTGACACATACAACTGTACACAGTATCGTATTTCCTTATCAGCCAGTTCAAATTCTAAATAAAAAGGAAGGTTGGCAACAGGAGGGTGTCAACTGCTGACATTAGAGCAGATGCTGTTTCTTTGAACCACATCTCATGAAGATAATATTATTGTTGCACTTATAACAACACAGACATGTAAACTAACTTTTCATTCAGCAGTGAGTGTGCTTACAGTAATGTAACAGTGACTTTTTTAAATGCATAGATGTAAAAGTGATTCAGACAGGCCAACTGGTGTCTCACAAACTCCAGGTACGCTTTTCATTTAGTTACATATTATAAAGTCTGCTGAAATCTAAGCTGTTGCTTTTCAGTAACTCTGTCTTTTACAATTTATCAATAAATGTTTGCTACTTATATTGCTTTTGCCCCTTAGAGAGTCTTATGAACATCATTTCTTTACCTACATTTCATCCTTACGATAGATGTTTGCAATTCCTGCATATGTATAACCACAAAGCAACACAGAGAATATGCACAATTGAGATGAGTTATATAAATGATGGAACAAAACATGAACGGCTTGGATAATCGGGTTATCTGTCAAGAGCTCTATTAATAACAAGAGATAGCTTGCTGCTGGGAATATACTAGAAAAAACATAAATATTTATTTTGTGGCATATCTGTACTGATGTTATAGACTCTTGCCATGATCATTTTATTCAGATAAATGATAGTTCCACTTTCTCCACCTGATACATGCCTAAATGTCATCTGAACTCATAAATGATGTACAGCATTTTGTTTTGTTTCTACCTCAGAGATAGTCGGTAATAAGATACAAGAGTTCTGGAAATTATGAAACAAGAGATTTACTACAGCTTTCATATTCACTGGTGATGCTCTAAAAACTGACATGGTTGTTTAAAAGAGAAAAAAGCAGTTAGCAGCATGCTATATCTAAACGACAGTGTGGTTCTGCCATGATGAGACAAGCTTGGAAGCATGGGATAGGATTTGGTTGGAAGCAAAGGACTAACCTGGCAACCTGACTACTTCCTACATACCAGTTTGCATGATCTGCAAACAACATGGAGACATTTATACTAGCTGGAGTACGAACATAGTCTCTTTTGCGCATCATGTTATGAAGCAGCAGTGTAAGAGGTTCAAACTCTACAGTCAGTAAAGAATTTGCACAATTGCTTATAGCATAAATACATAAGAAAGGGGGAGGATGACAAGCTGTTTTGTCATTCCACTTTTTCCCGGCTCAGTGTGGGTGTGGTATTAAAACTGCACAGGACAGAGCCATGCAAATCAGTGCTGAAGTGAGGGCAATACATAGCCACAAATGTTTGAGTAAGTTTCCTCCACCCCAACATTATGTCAACCCAGATGGCTTGACAGTCAGCCTGTGCTAACAATGAAAGCTGAAAATGGTCTTCATATATTTGAGACTTGCACTAGAATCATTGGGGGTGTCCCTTTCTGCATAACCAAAGAAACTATTAAATTAGAGTTTACAGATATATAGGTTCATAGGTTCATAGGTTCATACTAGGCTATCTGCCCTAGGGCATTTATAACCCTAGCCAGAGTGTGTTTGGCTTTCGCCACCCATTTTAAATTAATTTTGCTATGCCCTTTTTCGAGGTTAGTATACTGTGCCTCTGTCTAACAGTGACACAGAAGTGATACCCGGGGTAAACCTATGATCTCCCATCCACTCATCAAGATTCCTCTTGAAGAGAGTCAATGAGGGACTCTGCCTAACCTGGACTGGGATTTTATTCCAGAGTGAAGGGAGCCTCTGGGTTATGAATCTGTCCCTCCAGCATGTCCTATTTATTTCAGTGCTGAGGTTCAAGTCTCTCAAGCGCGTGGCTCGATGGGATTTGGATTTTCTGCTGTCCATTAATTCCGGGTTGGACATGGCTTTATATGTCAGGCACAGATCGCCTCTGAGCAGGCAGTATCCCACTGAGTAGAGCTGGAGTTTCTTTAACCGGGCAGCATATGGCATCTGTTTGAGCCCTTTGATCCTCTTGGTGAGGTACTTTTGGGGTCTTTCCAGTTGCTGCAGGTGTCTGGTAAGGTACATCTCAAAAGGGGCATTGTACTCAATTATGGGCCTGATGAGGGATGAGTAAAGAGGCACGATGACCTCCCCTGATCTAGATGTGAATCCCTTCATGATTAGGTGGGCTATATAAAATGTTTTTCTAACCACTTTTGCCATGTGGTTGTCAAATGAGAGATTGCTATCAACTTGGGTCCCCAGGTCCCTAATTACTTCTTCTGTACTTAATGGATTACCACCTATGTGGTAATTTGTGGGCACTTTGTTTTTGCCAAAGGGGATGACTATACACTTTCTGGCATTTAGCTTGAGGCCATGGCTCTGGCACCAGTTGTCTGTTTCTATGAGGCCCTTTTGGAGGATGCTTGTGTTGGCTGGAGAGTCGATTATGGTGCCTAGTTTGCAGTCATCTGCGAACTTGGTCAGCCACAGTCCTTCTGTGTCAGCCTGTACCTCCGACAAATATATATACCGAACAAGAGAGGTCCCAGGACTGAGCCCTGTGGGACACCACTTGTAACTGGTTTGGAGTCTGACATGGCTCCAGCAATTCTAACCATGTGGGTTCTGTTCTTGAGCCAGTTTGCAACCCATCTAGTGACATAGGGGTTTATATTTAAGTTGGTGAGCTTATCTATAATGCCCAAGTGGGGTATTGTATTGAAGGCTTTTGTGAGGTCCAGGTAGGCTGTGTGGACCACCTTCCCCTCGTCAATGGCCTTGGTGACTGTTTCAAAGAAATCGACCAGATTTAAGAGGCAGGATCTGCCCTTAACAAAGCCGAACTGGGTAGGATCCAGTGTCTGTAGGTCCCCAATATCTTTATTTATGAGGTCCATGATGATCCTTTCCATAGCTTTGCAGACCAAGCTAGTCAGGCTTATGGGGCGATAGTTTCCAGGATCCGTTGAGGCACCACCTTTGTGGAGAGGGACCACTGTTGCTGTACGCCACTCTTTGGGTACATATCCTGTAGTAAGGCTGAGACTGAACAGTAGTTATATGTTTGGGTTTAGCTCTTCTTGGAGTTCATGTAGGACGCAGCCCGGGACACCGTCTGGTCCCACTGATGCTGTGTTTTTTGCTTTGGAGAGGGCGGCTCTTACCTGAACATCTGAGATATCAGGGGGCAGCACTCTGCTGGGATAGATATTTGCCCTTTTGGTGGGGGGGGGGGAGCTTGTGCTGAACCTGTTAGCTAGCATGTTGGCAATTTCTGTGGGTTCGGTGTATTTTTTGTCATTTTGGACTAATTCTGAGCATATCTGGGAATTCCCACACAGGTTCCTAACATAACTAAAGAAAGCCTTGTGATTATCCTTAGTGTCCTGTGCAATTTTTCTCTCGAAGCTGGCCTTAGACGATTTTATGAGTGCCCGTAGTTTTTTGCTAATACTGATCAGAGATGCCTTCCGTTTTTGGGATTTTGCTCTATCATGTAGTAGCTTCCTCCTTCTGTTGTATAGTTTGTTTATGGCTGGGGTCCACCAGACAGGACGTCTGCCTTTGGAGGATTGGGTCTTGGTTTTATTTGGGATTGCATGATCCATGCATTCCTGAAGGTGTTCATAGAATGCGTTTATAAAGGATTCTGCGGTCTGGGCTGTATTTTCCACAGGCTTGCGGGCTTTGAAGGATATGAGAAGAGAACTAAGAAAACTAGAGATAGTCCACAGGTATAGGCAGCGAGAACAGTACCACCTGGACTTGAGGTCATAGCAGAATTGGTGTCACTTTGTTTCTTGTGACCTTATAACACAGACAGTGATGTAGTTACCAAACCAACTATTTCAGTGCAGAATCAGGTTCTCCTCAGACTGTTCTGATCTATACTCCATTTAATTTGGGTGCCTTACTGCTAACAGCCCTGATATAATAGTTCATTTATATCATTACTGCGTGACTTCTTGTGTGTTGAAAAGTGGGTAGTGCACCTTTAAAAGTGTGCAAAGTGAATTATGTTTGTAAAGTTCTCACAGCACTTTAGTCAGAAAATTAATTTAGTTAGCCCTTTACAGAGACATTAATTGTCAGTTTAGTGATTTATAAAAGGAGGTTGCCACACAAAGGCAGATCAAAAAGTTGGTTCCTCAGTTGGATGTTCATTGTGTGTCAAAACAGGGATTTTGACTGAAGATTCGTGGCGTTAGGTTGCCCATTTTGGGTCCATTGTGGATTTAGTATGAGGAAAGTGAAGGAAGGTTAAGGCCTATCAGGCATGCAGTTGAGGCTTTTAGAACAGCCTTCAGGCCTGCAGTTGAGTGGAGTAGTGCTATAAACTTTAAACCTGATTCAAGGTACTTCATATAATGAACACATTTTCTAGAGATTTGTTTTGGAATGCAAGGGAAGCTATATATTCATCTCATTTTCCGTAGTTATATGAGTCCACCTCCAATCACTTTCAAGACTTACAGCCAGTACAAGCGTCAGTCATTTTGATGCTACTTTACTTCTTTTGGGGCAAGTCTATTTTTGTTGCAGGCTCTGGTTACTTTTTTTTTTTTAAATACCTTTACTAAACAAAATTATTTACAAAATCATAAACATAGTGAACAGCAGCATACAATGAAAACAAACCCCCCTAAAACAAACTATAAAGTACAAACAACCAATCCAAGCAGTAGAAGAGCACTGCTACATGAAAAAAGTACTTGTAAAGTATAAACATCATTACTGTATATTTAAAGGTTATTCTCCTAGCAGGCCTGGAAGATGAACATCTACCCATTATTGAATATTCAGGCTGTGCAGAATCCTTATGCTTTGGTGATGTTAATGCTTTAGGCTACAGATGCTTTGGTCTATTATTTTTGTCAGCACAGGTTGCTTTTTTGCCGTTACTGGTGTTGGTTCCATTTACATTAGCACCATTACTGGTGTTGGTTCCATTTAATTTAGTATTGTTTCTGTTGTTGGTACCATATACCTTAATGCCATTGCTGGTGCTGGTTCCAGTTACTTTAGCAGCATTACTGGTTCTGGTTCCATTTATATTAGTGCCATTGCTGGTGCTGCTTCCATTTATATTAGTGACATTGCTGGTGCCGGTTCTATTTACTTTAGTGCCATTACTGGTGTTGGTTCTATTCACGTTATAGCCATTGCTGACATTGGGTTTAGTTACTTTAGTACCCTTGCTGGTGCTGGTTCCATTTATATTAGTGACATTGCTGGTGCCGGTTCTATTTACTTTAGTGCCATTACTGGTGTTGGTTCCATTCACGTTAAAGCCATTGCTGACATTGGGTTTAGTTACTTTAGTACCATTACTGGTGCTGGTTTAATTTATATTAATGACATTGCTAGTGCTGGTTCCATTTATATTAATGACATTGCTAGTGCTGGCTCCAGTTACTTTAGTACCATTACTGGTTCTGGTTCCATTTATATTAGTGACATTGCTGGTGCCGGTTCTGTCTACTTTAGTGCCATTACTGGTGTTGGTTCCATTCATGTTAAAGCCATTGCTGACATTGGGTTTAGTTACTTTAGTACCACTGCTGGTGCTGGTTCCATTTATAATAGTGCGATTGCTGGTGCCGGTTCTATTCACTTTAATGCCATTGCTGACATTGGGTTTAGTTACTTTAGTACCATTGCTGGTGCTGGTTCCATTTATATTAGTGACATTGCTGGTGCTGGTTCCAGTTACTTTAGTACCATTACTGGTTCTGGTTCCATTTATATTAGTGACATTGCTGGTGCTGGTTCCAGTTACTTTAGTACCATTACTGGTATTGGTTCCATTTATATTAGTGACATTGCTGGTGCTGGTTCCAATTACTTTAGTACCAATACTGGTTCTGCTTCCATTTATATTAGTGACATTGCTGGTGCCGGTTCTATTTACTTTAGTGCCATTACTGGTGTTGGTTCCATTCACGTTAAAGCCATTGCTGACATTGGGTTTAGTTACTTTAGTACCATTACTGGTGCTGGTTTCATTTACTTTAGTACCATTACGGGTTCTGGTTCCATTTATATTAGTGACATTGCTGGTGCTGGTTCCAGTTACTTTAGTACCATTACGGGTTCTGGTTCCAT
Organism: Protopterus annectens; assembly: GCF_019279795.1. Classification (NCBI taxonomy): domain Eukaryota; kingdom Metazoa; phylum Chordata; order Ceratodontiformes; family Protopteridae; genus Protopterus; species Protopterus annectens. The sequence continues at coordinate 30,769,592 of NC_056748.1, forward strand.
TTATATTAGTGACATTGCTGGTGCCGGTTCTATTTACTTTAGTGCCATTACTGGTGTTGGTTCCATTCACGTTAAAGCCATTGCTGAGATTGGGTTTAGTTACTTTAGTACCATTACTGGTGCTGGTTTCATTTACTTTAGTACCATTACTGGTTCTGGTTCCATTTATATTAGTGACATTGCTGGTGCTGGTTCCAGTTACTTTAGTACCATTACTGGTATTGGTTCCATTTATATTAGTGACATTGCTGGTGCTGGTTCCACTTACTTTAGTACCAATACTGGTTCTGGTTCCATTTATATTAGTGACATTGCTGGTGCTGGTTCTATTTACTTTAGTGCCATTACTGGTGTTGGTTCCATTCACGTTAAAGCCATTGCTGAGACTGGGTTTAGTTACTTTAGTACCATTACTGGTGCTGGTTTCATTTACTTTAGTACCATTACTGGTTCTGGTTCCATTTATATTAGTGACATTGCTGGTGCCGGTTCTATTTACTTTAGTGCCATTACTGGTGTTGGTTACATTCACGTTTAAGCCATTGCTGAGATTGGGTTTTGTTACTTTAGTCCCATTACTGGTGCTGGTTTCATTTACTTTAGTACCATTACTGGTTCTGGTTCCATTTATATTAGTGACATTGCTGGTGCTGGTTCCAGTTACTTTAGTACCATTACTGGTTCTGGTTCCATTTATATTAGTGACATTGCTGGTGCCAGTTCTATTTACTTTAGTGCCATTACTGGTGTTGCTTCCATTCACTTTAAAGCCATTGCTGACAGTGGGTTTAGTAACTTTAGTACCATTACTGGTTCTGGTTCCATTTATATTAGTGACATTGCTGGTGCTGGTTCTATTTACTTTAGTGCCATTACTGGTGCTGGTTTCATTTACTTTAGTACCATTACTGGTTCTGGTTCCATTTATATTAGTGACATTGCTGGTGCTGGTTTCAGTCACTTTACTTCCATTACTGGTTCTGGTTCCATTTATATTAGTGACATTGCTGGCGCTGGTTCCAGTTACTTTAGTGCCATTACTGGTACTGGTTCCATTTATATTAGTGACATTGCTGGTGCCGGTTCTATTTACTTTAGTGCCATTACTGGTGTTGGTTCTATTCATGTTAAAGCCATTGCTGACATTAGGTTTAGTTACTTTAGTACCAGTACTGGTGCTGGTTTCATTTACTTTAGTACCATTACTGGCTCTGGTTCCATTTATATTAGTGACATTGCTGGTGCTGGTTCCAGTTACTTTAATACCATTACTGGTATTGGTTCCATTTATATTAGTGACATTGCTGGTGCTGGTTCCAGTTACTTTAGTACCAATACTGGTTCTGGTTCCATTTATATTAGTGACATTGCTGGTGCTGGTTCTATTTACTTTAGTGCCATTACTGGTGTTGGTTCCATTCACGTTAAAGCCATTGCTGAGACTGGGTTTAGTTACTTTAGTCCCATTACTGGTGCTGGTTTCATTTACTTTAATACCATTACTGGTTCTGGTTCCATTTATATTAGGGGCATTGCTTGTGCTGGTTCCAGTTACTTTAGTACCATTACTGGTTTTGGTTCCATTTATATCAGTGACATTGCTGGTGCCAGTTCTATTTACTTTAGTGCCATTACTGGTGTTGCTTCCATTCACTTTAAAGCCATTGCTGAGACTGGGTTTAGTTACTTTAGTCCCATTACTGGTGCTGGTTTCATTTATATTAGTGACATTGCTGGTGCTGGTTCTATTTACTTTAGTGCCATTACTGGTGCTGGTTTCATTTACTTTAGTACCATTACTGGTTCTGGTTCCATTTATATTAGTGACATTGCTGGTGCTGGTTTCAGTCACTTTACTTCCATTACTGATTCTGGTTCCATTTATATTAGTGACATTGCTGGCGCTGGTTCCAGTTACTGTAGTGCCATTACTGGTACTGGTTCCATTTATATTAGTGACATTGTTGGTGCCGGTTTTATTTACTTTAGTGCCATTACTGGTGTTGGTTCTATTCATGTTAAAGCCATTGCTGACATTGGGTTTAGTTACTTTAGTACCATTACTGGTGCTGGTTTAATTTACTTTATACCATTACTGGTTCTGGTTCCATTTATATTAATGACATTGCTGGTGCTGTTTCCAGTTACATTAGTACCATTACTGGTTCTGGTTCTATTTCTATTAGTGACATTGCTGGTGCCGGTTCTATTTACTTTAGTGCCATTACTGGTGTTGGTTCCATTCACGTTAAAGCCATTGCTGACATTGGGTTTAGTTACTTTAGTACCATTACTGGTGCTGGTTTCATTTATATTAGTGACATTGCTGGTGCTGGTTCTATTTACTTTAGTACCATTACTGGTGCTGGTTTCATTTACTTTAGTACCATTACTGGTTCTGGTTCCATTTATATTAGTGACATTGCTGGTGCTGGTTTCAGTCACTTTACTTCCATTACTGGTTCTGGTTCCATTTATATTAGTGACATTGCTGGTGCTGGTTCCAGTTACTTTAGTACCATTACTGGTTCTGGTTCCATTTATATTAGTGACATTGCTGGTGCCGGTTCTATTTACTTTAGTGCCATTACTGGTATTGGTTCTATTCATGTTAAAGCCATTGCTAGCATTGGGTTTAGTTACTTTAGTACCATTACTGGTGCTGGTTTAATTTACTTTATACCATTACTGGTTCTGGTTCCATTTATATTAATGACATTGCTGGTGCTGTTTCCAGTTACATTAGTACCATTACTGGTTCTGGTTCTATTTCTATTAGTGACATTGCTGGTGCCGGTTCTATTTACTTTAGTGCCATTACTGGTGTTGGTTCCATTCACGTTAAAGCCATTGCTGACATTGGGTTTAGTTACTTTAGTACCATTACTGGTGCTGGTTTCATTTACTTTAGTACCATTACTGGTTCTGGTTCCATTTATATTAGGGGCATTGCTTGTGCTGGTTCCATTTACTTTAGTACCATTATTGGTTCTGTTTCCTTTTATATTAGGGGCATTGCTTGTGCTGGTTCCAGTTACTTTCGTACCATTACTGGTTCTGGTTCCATTTATATTAGTGACATTGCTGGTGCCGGTTCTATTTACTTTAGTGCCTTTACTGGTGTTGGTTCCATTCACGTTAAAGCAATTGCTGACATTTGGTTTAGTTACTTTACTACCATTTCTGGTGCTGGTTCCATTCATATTAGTGACATTGCTGGTGCCAGTTCTATTTACTTTAATGCCATTACTGGTGTTGGTTCCATTCCCTCTAAAGCCATTGTTGACATTGGGTTTAGTTACTTTAGTACCATTGCTGGTGCTGGTTCCATTTATATTAGTGATATTGCTGGTGCTGGTTCCAATTACTTTAGTACCATTACTGGTTCTGGTTCCATTTATATTAGTGACATTGCTGGTGCTGATTCCAATTACTTTAGTACCATTACTGGTTCTGGTTCCATTTATATTAGGGGCATTGCTTGTGCTGGTTCCATTTACTTTAGTACCATTATTGGTTCTGTTTCCTTTTATATTAGGGGCATTGCTTATGCTGGTTCCAGTTACTTTCGTACCATTACTGGTTCTGGTTCCATTTATATTAGTGACATTGCTGGTGCCGGTTCTATTTACTTTAGTGCCTTTACTGGTGTTGGTTCCATTCACGTTAAAGCAATTGCTGACATTTGGTTTAGTTACTTTACTACCATTTCTGGTGCTGGTTCCATTCATATTAGTGACATTGCTGGTGCCAGTTCTATTTACTTTAATGCCATTACTGGTGTTGGTTCCATTCCCTCTAAAGCCATTGCTGACATTGGGTTTAGTTACTTTAGTACCATTATTGGTTCTGTTTCCTTTTATATTAGGGGCATTGCTTGTGCTGGTTCCAGTTACTTTCGTACCATTACTGGTTCTGGTTCCATTTATATTAGTGACATTGCTGGTGCCGGTTCTGTTTACTTTAGTGCCTTTACTGGTGTTGGTTCCATTCACGTTAAAGCAATTGCTGACATTTGGTTTAGTTACTTTACTACCATTTCTGGTGCTGGTTCCATTCATATTAGTGACATTGCTGGTGCCAGTTCTATTTACTTTAATGCCATTACTGGTGTTGGTTCCATTCCCTCTAAAGCCATTGTTGACATTGGGTTTAGTTACTTTAGTACCATTGCTGGTGCTGGTTCCATTTATATTAGTGATATTGCTGGTGCTCGTTCCAATTACTTTAGTACCATTACTGGTTCTGGTTCCATTTATATTAGTGACATTGCTGGTGCTGGTTCCAATTACTTTAGTACCATTACTGGTTCTGGTTCCATTTATATTAGTGACATTGCTGGTGCTGGTTCCATTTACTTTAGTACCATTACTGGTACTGGTTCCATTTATATTAGTGACATTGCTGGTGCCGGTTTTATTTACTTTAGTGCCATTACTGCTGTTGGTTCCAGTCACGTTAAAGCCATTGCTGAGATTGGGTTTAGTTACTTTAGTACCATTACTGGTGCTGGTTTCATTTACTTTAGTACCATTACTTGTTCTGGTTCCATTTATATTAGTGACATTGCTGTGCTGGTTCCAGTTACTTTGGTATCATTACTGGTTCTGGTTCCATTTATATTAGTGATATTGCTGTGCTGGTTCCAGATACTTTAGTACCATTACTGGTGCTGATTCCATTTATATTAGTGACATTGCTGGTGCCGGTTCTATTTACTTTAGTGCCTTTACTGGTGTTGGTTCCATTCACGTTAAAGCAATTGCTGACATTGGGTTTAGTTACTTTAGTACCATTATTGGTTCTGTTTCCTTTTATATTAGGGGCATTGCTTGTGCTGGTTCCAGTTACTTTCGTACCATTACTGGTTCTGGTTCCATTTATATTAGTGACATTGCTGGTGCCGGTTCTATTTACTTTAGTGCCTTTACTGGTGTTGGTTCCATTCACGTTAAAGCAATTGCTGACATTTGGTTTAGTTACTTTACTACCATTTCTGGTGCTGGTTCCATTTATATTAGTGACATTGCTGGTGCCAGTTCTATTTACTTTTATGCCATTACTGGTGTTGGTTCCATTCCCTCTAAAGCCATTGTTGACATTGGGTTTAGTTACTTTAGTACCATTGCTGGTGCTGGTTCCATTTATATTAGTGATATTGCTGGTGCTGGTTCCAATTACTTTAGTACCATTACTGGTTCTGGTTCCATTTATATTAGTGACATTGCTGGTGCTGGTTCCATTTACTTTAGTACCATTACTGGTTCTGGTTCCATTTATATTAGTGACATTGCTGGTGCCGGTTTTATTTACTTTAGTGCCATTACTGCTGTTGGTTCCATTCACGTTAAAGCCATTGCTGACATTGGGTTTAGTTACTTTAGTACCATTACTTTTGCTGGTTTCATTTACTTTAGTACCATTACTTGTTCTGGTTCCATTTATATTAGTGACATTGCTGTGCTGGTTCCAGTTACTTTGGTATCATTACTGGTTCTGGTTCCATTTATATTAGTGATATTGCTGTGTTGGTTCCAGATACTTTAGTACCATTACTGGTGCTGATTCCATTTATATTAGTGACATTGCTGGTGCTGGTTCCATTTACTTTAGTACCATTACTGGTACTGATTCCATTTATATTAGTGACATTGCTGGTGCCGGTTTTATTTACTTTAGTGCCATTACTGCTGTTGGTTCCAGTCACGTTAAAGCCATTGCTGACATTGGGTTTAGTTACTTTAGTACCATTACTTTTGCTGGTTTCATTTACTTTAGTACCATTACTTGTTCTGGTTCCATTTATATTAGTGACATTGCTGTGCTGGTTCCAGTTACTTTGGTATCATTACTGGTTCTGGTTCCATTTATATTAGTGATATTGCTGTGCTGGTTCCAGATACTTTAGTACCATTACTGGTGCTGATTTCATTTATATTAGTGACATTGCTGGTGCTGGTTCTATTTACTTTATTGCCATTACTGGTGTTGGTTCCATTCACGTTAAAGCCATTGCTGACATTGGATTAATTTACTTTAGTACCATTACTGGTGCTTATTCCATTTATATTAGTGACATCTAAAAACGAAGCAAAACTGTTAAACTGAAAAGCCACACAGTGAACCATGAAAGACTGGTTTATTGAATAAAACAAAACAAAATAAGTCCATAAAACGACAAGGTATTAAGCGCTTTCACCCAACAACATCAAGGCATCATCAGAGTACTAAATGCACAATAACATATCCATCCCTTATATACATTCCTTAATTAGTTGATTGAATCAATTAAATACTGTTAAATAACCTTAACAAATTAATATGAATCATAAGTTAAAACTATATATATATATGTGTAAAAATTCAGGAGTGTAACAAATTGCTATTTAGAATTTTTACACACAGATATATATATATATATATATATATATATATATATATATATATATATATATAGTTTTAACTTATGATTCACATTAATTTGTTAAGTCTTTCACGGTTCACTGTGTGGCTTTTCAGTATATTAGTGACATTGCTGGTGCCGGTTCATAGGTTCATAGGTTCATACTAGGCTATCTGCCCTAGGACATTTATAAGCCTAGCCAGAGTGTGTTTGGCTTTCGCCACCCATTTTAAATTAATTTTGCTATGCCCTTTTTCGAGGTTAGTATACTGTGCCTCTGTCTAACAGTGACACAGAAGTGATACCCGGGGTAAACCTACGATCTCCCATCCACTCATCAAGATTCCTCTTGAAGAGAGTCAATGAGGGACTCTGCCTAACCTGGACTGGGATTTTATTCCAGAGTGAAGGGAGCCTCTGGGTTATGAATCTGTCCCTCCAGGATGTCCTATTTATTTCAGTGCTGAGGTTCAAGTCTCTCAAGCACGTAGTTCGATGGGATTTGAATTTTCTGAGGTGCAGCATGTCCATTAATTCCGGATTGGACATGGCTTTATACATCAGGCACAGATCGCCTCTGAGCAGGCGGTATGCCACTGAGTAGAGCTGGAGTTTCTTTAACCGGGCAGCATATGGCATCTGTTTGAGCCCTTTGATCCTCTTGGTGAGGTACTTTTGGGGTCTTTCCAGTTGCTGCAGGTGTCTGGTAAGGTACATCCCAAAAGGGGCATTGTACTCAATTATGGGCCTGATGAGGGATGAGTAAAGAGGCACGATGACCTCCCCTGATCTAGATGTGAATCCCTTCATGATTAGGTGGGCTATATAAAATGTTTTTTAACCACTTTTGCCACGTGGTTGTCAAATGAGAGATTGCTATCAACTTGGGTCCCCAGGTCCCTAATTACTTCTTCTGTACTTAATGGATTACCACCTATGTGGTAATTTGTGGGCACTTTGTTTTTGCCAAAGGGATGACTATACACTTTTTGGCGTTTAGCTTGAGGCCATGGCTCTAGCACCAGTTGTCTGTTTCTATGACGCCCTTTTGGAGGATGCTTGTGTCGGCTGGAGAGTTGATTATGGCACCCAGTTTGCAGTCATCTGCGAACTTGGTCAGCCACAGTACTTCCGTGTTGGCCTGTACCTCCGAGAAATATATACCGAACAAGAGAGGTCCCAGGACTGAGCCATGTGGGACACCACTTGTAACTGGTTTGGAGTCTGACATGGCTCCAGCAATTCTAACCATGTGGGTTCTGTCCTTGAGCCAGTTTGCAACCCATCTAGTGACATAGGGGTTTATATTTAAGCTGGTAAACTTATCTATAATGCCCGAGTGGGGTATTGTATCGAAGGCTTTTGCGAGGTCCAGGTAGGCTGTGTGGACCACCTTCCCCTCATCAATGGCCTTGGTGACAGTTTCAAAGAAATCAACCAGGTTTAAGTGGCAGGATCTGCCCTTAACAAAGCCAAACTGGGTAGGATCCAGTGTCTGTAGGTCCCCAATATCTTTATTTATGAGGTCCATGATGATCCTTTCCATAGCCTTGCAGACCAAGCTAGTCAGGCTTATGGGGCGATAGTTTCCAGGATCCGTTGAGGCACCACCTTTGTGGAGAGGGACCACTGTTGCTGTACACCACTCTTTGGGTAGATATCCTGTAGTAAGGCTGAGATTGAACAGTAGTTTTATGTTTGGGTTTAGCTCTTCTTGGAGTTCATGTAGGATGCAGCCCAGGATGCTGTCTGGTCCCATTGATGCTGTGTTTTTTGCTTTGGAGAGGGTGGCTCTTACCTGAGCATCTGAGATGTTAGGGGGGCAGCACTCTGCTGGGATAGATATTTGCCCTTTTGGTGGGGAGGTGGGGGGGGAGATGTTTGCGCTGAACTTGTCAGCTAGGATGTGGGCAATGTATGTGGGTTTGGTGTATTTTTTGTCATTTTGGACTAATTCTGAGCATATCTGGGAATTCCCACCCAGGTTCCTAACACAACTAAAGAAAGCCTTGTGATTATCCTTAGTGTCTTGTGCAATTTTTCTCTCGAAGCTGGCCTTAGACGAATTTATGATTGCCCATAGTTTTTTGCTAATACTGATCAGAGATGCCTTCCCTTTTTGGGATTTTGCTCTATCATGTAGTAGCTTCTTCCTTCTATTGTATAGTTTGTTTATGGCTGTGGTCCACCAGACAGGATGTTTGCCTTTGGAGGATTGGGTCTTGGTTTTATTTGGGATTGCATGATCCATGCATTCCTGAAGGTGTTCATAGAATGCATTTATAAAGGATTCTGCGGTCTGGGCCGTATTTTCCACAGGCCCGGGGGCTTTGAAGGATTCCACCTCGGTTTTGAGGAGTGTGAAATTTGCTTTAGAGAAGTTTTTCACTGTGGTTTTCTGGGCAGGGGGTGGGGTCGGGATGTGAATATCCAGTGAGATTAGTTTATGGTCTGATCTTACCAGTGAGGGATACACTTCTGGTCTGGAGCATAGAGTCCCCATGTTGGTGATGATCAGGTCCAGTATGTTTTCCCCTCTTGTGGGAGTGGTAACAAGTTGTTCCATAGCATTTGAGTTTATAAATTCTAGGAACCTTTGGGCTAGGGTGTTGGAGCTAGAGTAATGCTCCCAGTCTATGTTTGGGTAGTTGAAGTCACCCAATATAATGGTGTTTGGAGAGACCTTCATATTTTCCAGTGTTCTCAGTAAGGCCGGGTGGGGTTCCTGGGTTTGGGAGAGTGGTCTGTAGCAGGCTATAAACTGGAAGGCAGTTTTACCCACTGTTATTTGCACATGGATAGTCTCTGATGCTTCGTGCTGTACCACCAACCTGGAGGTGTGGGTATCTTTGACGATTATTGATACTCCCCTTCCTTTTGTGGTTCGGTCCAAGTTTTGGGGCCGAAAAGCATGGTATGAGGTATAACCTGGTAGTGCTGGGGTGCTCTCGGGAGCCTTGAACCAGGTTTCTGTTACTGCACAGATATCAATGTTCTCCATGCTAAGGAGAGTTTCGAGTGCGTCCATCTTGAGGTTTAGACTTCTGGCATTGAGTAGCATTACTCTTAGTTTCTTATCCCTTGTGATACCTATGGAGGTGGGTTTGTCTTTTGAGCCTTGCCTAAAAAAGGCACTATGGGGTAGCAAGAGCCTTTGCCAATATCCAAAAGCCCAGGGGTGACAGGTGCAAGACGTCCCTAGCGAAGCATCGTGGCTTGTCGAGCATGTCATCCCAGGCTGACAGGCATTGGATCCCCTTTGAATGACACCAATACTTAAGCCAATTGTTGAAATTGATCATCTTGTCTTCATATTGTGGCATCATTCTTGGTGAGGGTAAGATGTTACTCAAGATCAGGGTCATACCGGCCTGGGCTACATGTTCAGAGAGCTCCTCTATGTCCCTTTTCATGTAGTCCAGGGAGGTACGTCTAAGGTCATTCATCACTTTAGTACCATTGCAGCACTCTCCTATATTGCTGAGTACCAGATCTAGTTTGTTTGAACCTTTGTTGGGTGTGTGCACTATCTGGTCAAAGTTATTTGTGTCAATAAAGTCCAGGAATTGTTGTGCCACTGAGTATGAGGCAGTGTGTGTTTCCCAATCTATGCAGGGGTAGTTAACATCTCCCATGAATAGAGTATTTGGTTTAATGGTGAGTTCCTCCAGTAGGTCAAGGTATGAGCTATGGGATTCTAGGGACATAGAGGGTGACCTACAGCTTGCTAGGATATGGTACGGCACTTCACCAATGGTGATTTGCCCATAGTTAAATTCCAGAACATCAGCCTGTTTAACAAAGGTAGAGTTAAGCTTGTTAACAATGTAGATGGAGACCTCTCCACCTTTTGTCCCTGTCTGTGCAGCTGATGGTGTAAATGTGTGGAAGGCATTGAAGCCCTGCACTGCCAGAGTACTTTCTGTGGATTTATCCCATGTATCGACAATGGCACAGGTGTCTATATTCTTCAGAGTGAGGAGAGCTTTTAGGGTGTTGAGCTTCTTGTTTAGACTCCTAGCTTTCAGCAGTAACACCTTTAGGTTTTCTTGGGTTTTATTTGTTATGTCAGTAGGTTTGTCAATTTGGCATTGCCTAAAAAAGGCTCTAAGGGGTAGATAACGTTTTAGACAATATTCGGAAGCCTAGTGAGATAGTTGTAGACTATCCTTTGCAAAGCAACATGATTTGTTAACCATGTTCTTCCATGCTGACAAATATTGAACCCCCTGGAAAGACACAAGAAACTAAGCCAATTACTGAAGCCAGTTATCTTTTGTTCATACTGTGGCATCATCCTTGGTAAAGTTAGAATGCTGCTCAATGCAAGGCACATATCTGGCAGAGACACATTTAGAGAGATCAACAATGTCACTCTTTATATAGTCCAGGAAAGTACATCTCAGGTCGTTAACTCCCACATGGACTATGATAGAATCATACTGGTACCTGTGGTTACTGACTGAATGCATGTGTAGCTTGGTGGATCCTGTCTCCATAGCAACTAACTGTTATCTTCTCCTTGTTCAGTCAGGTGAGTGGGGCATCTGTGTGTCATTTAATGGAGTCCCCTATGACAATAGTCCTTGATCTGTGTGTCATTTAATGGATTCCCCTATGACAAGGGTCCTGGGTAATGTGTTGGCTTGCCTTATGGGCTTTGCTCTTGGGGCTACACTAGGTATAGGAATATCTGTGGTGTTTGGTGTTGCTTTTGGCAAGTGCTTTAGAGATTGCTGAGGATAGGGGTTACTGTTTATGGGCTTTGAGGTTTGGGAAGATTGCTTTTTAGTGCCTCAACATAAGTTGGTCTATGTGTGTGTTGGATGTAGTGTGTGTTTTCTAGACAACCTTGTTTGTATGTGATATATTTGCCTCCAGTGAAACTGTGTATGTTCATCTTGCACATATTGTGTTTGTTTTTTTAAGGATTAAATAGTTGTCTGTGAACATCGGACAATTGCTACATTGTTTCAGGATGCCCAGATCTACCACACTGACAATAGAGACATTTGAAAATTGCATGTCGATGTTGTTCCAGCCTGTATTTGTGTGAGCCACTATAGGTAGTGAACTAGGGTTATACAGAGATCTCCTTGGCACTAGACTAGGTTAAATTGTGTTAAGATTTGCTAGCAGTGCTGTTTAATGTGCAAACTAACTGCTCTAAGCTTGTCTCCACACAATGGCTTTGTTTTAGCCACATTAAGTGCTGGGTTTCAGTTTAAGAGAAGTTTTATAGATAAAGTTTACTTTCTGGAGCTAAGTGTTTGTACAGGGCACTGCTAACCTCTTGATGTAATAACAAGGAAGAGAACAAAAGGCCCTGGGAGGATGTAGCTTTGTGTTAAACTTACTAGAGAGGGAGCCAATCACTTAGAGCCAGCACTGCCACTCAAGTCATGTGGTTTTAATTGCAGAAACTTTAAGCTGAATACCTCAGTGGGGCAGACTCAAAGAACAGGGGAAATACAGCAGAAAGGTAAACAGAAAGGCACTATAATGCAACTTTAAGCAGTAAATACAGCTATAAAAAGTACTGAAGCACAAATCCTGGAGCGGAATTCACAATACTGCCACTACTGCAAACCACCATTACTGCCACTGGTTCCATTTACCCTTATGCTGTTGCTGGTGCTGGTCCTATTTACCTTAATTTACCAGCACTATAGAATCAAATTCTTCTTCTCAGACACAGTGCAAGAAAACACATTTCCTCCTCTCTCCTCTTGCCTGCTCTAGCATATTCTGCACCTGTCTGTAACAGCATCATAATGACCCTGTTAAACAAACTTCAGCAATGTTACTACAAAATAGCATGATTTGTTGCCAGCCTTCCAAATATAACCCACCACTGTACCACCCTAAGGAAATTGCAGTGGCTGGAATTCCCACATTATCTAATCTAGTCACAACTTCCACAAATCCATAACATTGTGTATAAACCTAACAAATGTCCACCATCTCCAAGCTCATGCAAAAATATAACCCTTCTAGGCCACTAATTTCATTGGACAAATACCTGTTACATGTATCCAAACCCAACAATTCAGAGGGCAAGTCACTACTTTCCCATCACCTTGCTAAATTCTGGAATTCCATCCCACTAGTAATATGACAAGAACAATCCTTAAAGTCCTTAAAGTCATTTGAAATTCATCTGAAGTCCTCTCTACTCAGATACTGGCTCTGTACATGTGATGTTCCTGATGGATGTACATTTATCATCTTCATTCTGTAAGTATGTCACTGTCTCCTACCTAATATCTATTTACAGCTGATAGCTATTGAAAATAATTAGACTCCTGAAAGTTAGATGCTAACTAATATTTTAGTGTATTCTTGTAGGCTGATAAAGTTTAATGTTTTCATTAACATTCATATCATTACTATTCTATGTACATACAGTTATTATGTAAATCTTGTATAACTGCCTTCTACTCATTCTGTAATATGAAGCACTTCCCTCAGGCTCTCTACTGAAAATGGGACTTGTGCTCAGTCGGACTTTCCTGGTAAAGAAAAGCATTACATGACTGGCTTTGCTGGTGCTGGTTCCATCTAATTTTGTACCATTGCTGGTGCTGGTTCCAGTTACTTTAGTACCACTGCTGGTGCTGGTTCCAGTTACTTAAGTTCCATTGCTGGTGCTGGTTCTATTTACATTAGTACCATTGCTGATGCTGGTTCTATTTACTTTAATGCCATTGTTGGTGCTGGTTCTGGTTGCTTTAATACTGCTACTGGTGCTGCTTCCATTTACTTTAGTACCATTGTTGCTGCTGGTTCTGGTTGCTTTAATACTGCTACTGGTGCTGCTTCCATTTACTTTAGTACCATTGCTGGTGCTGGTTCTATTTACATTAGTACCATTACTGGTATTGGTTCCATTTACCTTAATGCCATGTGTAGTGTTGATTCTAGTTACTTTAGTACCATTGCTGGTTCCAGGTACTTTAGCACCATTGCAGGTGCTGGTTCCCATTAATATTATTGCCATAACTGTTGCTGGTTCATTTTATTTTAGAACCATTGCTGGTGCTGGTTTGAGTTACTTTAGTGAATTTGTTGATGCTGGTTCCATTTACTTTAGTGCCATTACTGGTGCTGGTTCCATTTACCTTAATGCCATTACTGGTACTGATTCCATTTACTTTAGTACCATTCCCGGTGCTGGTCCCATTTACTTTATTGGCATTGCTGGTGTTGTTTGCATTTATTTTAATACTATTACTGCTGCTGATTCTGTTTACTTTAGTACCATTACTGGTGCTGGTTCCAGTTACTTTAATGCCATTGCTAGTGCTGGTTCCAGTTAATTTGGTATCATTGTTGGTGTTGGTTCCATTTACTTTAGCGCAATTACTGGTCCGCGTTCCATTTATTTCAATGCTATTACTGGTTCTGGTTCCATTTACTTTAATGCCATTACTGGTTCTGGTTCCATTTACTTTAGTACCATTGCAGGTGCTGGTTCCATTTACCTTAAAGGCATTGCTTGTGCTGGTTCCATTTGCCTTAAACCCATTCCTGGTTCTGGTTCCATTTACTTTAGTGCCAGTTCTGGTGCTGATTCCAGTTACTTTAGTGCCATTGTTGGTTTCGGTTCGAGTTACTTTGGTGCCATTGCTAGTGCTGGTTCCATTTATCATAATGCCATTACTGGTGCTTGTTCTGTTTACTTTAGTACCATTTCTGGTACTTGTTCCATTTACTTAAGTATCATTGCTGGTGTTGGCTCCATTTACATTAAAGCAATTACTGACATTGGATTTAGTTACTTTAGTACCATTGAAAGTGCTGGTTCCATTTACTATAGTACCATTACTGGAATTGGTTCTATTTCCTTTAGTACCATTGCTGGTGCTAGTTCCAGTTACTTTGATATCATTGTTGGTGTTGGTTCCATTTACTATAGTACCAATGCTGGTGCTGGTTCCATTTACTTTAGTACCTTTGCTTGTGCTGGTTCTATTTACCTTAAAGCCATTCCTGGTGCTGGTTCAATTTACTTGAATAACATTACTGTTGCTGGCTCTAATAACTTTAGTACCATTGCAAGTGCTGGTTCCATTTACTATACTACCATTATTGATACTGGTTCTATTTACTTTGGTACCATTGCTGGTACTGGTTCCAGTTACTTTGGTATCATTGTTGGTGCTTGTTCCATTTATTTTAGTGTAATTCCTGGTGCTGGTTCCATTTACTTTAGTACCTTTGCTGGTGCTGGTTATATTTACCTTAAAGCCTGGTGCTGGTTCGATTTACTTTAATAACATTGCTGTTACTAGTTCCAATAACTTTAGTGCCATTGCTGGTGCAGGATGTGGGTTTTATATTCCTTTCTAGGTCCAAATGTAGTTCTTTGGTACTGTCATGCTGCTTTGATATCTTTACTGCATGTTTCTGCATCCCTTGAGCCAATGTGAGTGCTGGCTACTGTTTATTTATGTACAGTTCCTCTAGAACCTTTGTTTAATACACTCCAGGTGTAAGAGATGGAATCGAAAATCACTGCAATAAAAATAAATAAATTAGCATGAACTAATCATTTTAATTATATTTTATTAATAATTTCCAGTCTTTACAAATAATATCAAATACAGCAATAGGTGGATGGGCAGGAACAGGATGCTAACTGAAGTAGCCAGGATTACCAACAATGTCCGAGCTAGCAATTGTATCTGGAACCATCCTAATATTTGGGTGTGCAAATTTAGATTCACACAAAAACATACTAAATAGTAAATATAATAATATCATATGCATGTCAAAATGTCAAAACCTTTGCAGTCAAATGCTTTAGAAAAGAAAACAAACTATGAAAAGCATAGAATCCTATGAAAAATACACTATAAATTAATGCTTTACAAAAGAAAACAAACTATGAAAAGCATAGAATTCTATGAAAAATACACTATAAATTAAAATAAAACATTTACAACAGAACTCCATCACACTCCTCACCTGCAAACTTCTAAACATTAAAACATAAAAGCAAAACTGCAGGTGCAACACAGAAAAAAATAGAGTCACAGAAAGAAAATATGATATGAGTAAGAGTTTCAAACAATTAACTGATTCATTCATTAATGAAATGAATAAATAAATGAATGAGGAAATAAATGTTTTGCTAAAATTGTAATTTGAGTTGCTTGGCACTATGTAAGTTGCATCCATGAAATTGTTACAGGTAAAAGAACATACTCCCATAGTACAGTAACATTATTTGCATCATATACAGTTCAATCATAGTATCTATGCACTGCATTGATTACCAGAATGTAATATCTTATGGAAAGGTTTCATAAATTTAAATTGTCTTTTATTGTTTTTCTTCTACATTTTCTTCAATTTAAGTGGTTTTCAAATCTCCATAGAGGAGTTAACCCAATCTCTATGTGGAATGTTTCATATTTCTTTACAATTACCTTTTCATAGCATTTGCCCAATTTACATGGACTATATATGTATGGGTCTACTCTTGAATTTCAAAATTCCACAATCCTGATGTTTTAAATACTGACGCTCAGAACCTCTAGATTGTGGAATCTCAAATGTTGTAAATGGAGATCACCATACAGTGCGGAATGGGAACATTACTGTTCTCTTCACTGCAGTGCGATCTTGGAGTTAGTATATTTAAATTGCAGGGGGTGTGGGGGTGCAGGGGGGCTTGCCCCCCTGCAAAAATGTGGTGTTTTTTGTTTTTTTTTTTAATTTTGAGATTCCACAATCTTGAGGTTCTGAGCATAAATATTTAGAATGTCAGGATTGTGGAATTTCAAAATTCCAAAGTGAACCCATATGTGTGTGTGTGTGTGTGTGTGTGTGTGTGTGTGTGTGTGTATCTATATCTATATCTATATATATATATATATAAAGAAACAAATGAAAACAAAAATAATTTAAGAGATATATAGGACACAAACATTTCAGCCTTCTTTCACAAATAGTTATTAAATCATGGGTTCCTGAATACCTTCACATAAAACAGATAAACAAACATGCTCCCATATTATTCTAATATTATTTTCATTATATATAGCTCAGTCACAGAATCCATATGCTACACTGATTAGCAAAATGTGATATCTTAGGGAAAGGTTATCATACATTTAAATTGTCTTTATTGTTTTTCTTCTCCATTTTCATCAATTGAAGTGGTTTGTAGATCTTTATAGAGGAGTTAACATAATCTCTATATGATATGTTTCATCTTTCTTTCCAATTACTTTTTCATAGAATTTGACCAATTTACACAGAGTATATATATTTTTCCTAAAGAAAAAATATAGATATACAGGACTCAAACATTTCAGCCTTCTTTCATAATTGTTTTTTAAATCATGGGTTCTAGAATACCTTCACATTAAACAAAATCAGAATATGAATTTTAAATCCCCCAAACATTATGATATGCCTGCCACACAGATGAAGCTCGTGGAAGGTAAGATGCTAGTTTACTCTGTTTTACATCAGTGCAAAGTGATCAAAACACAAATATACAAAAATGCCAAAAAATAAAAACATCTTATTCAAAGTAGTGGATGCAGCTGCTTGTTAACCACACATATCCCATCTAGGCACAAATACCTCCATCCTACAGGACAACATCATTAAAAGGATTTTATGTTGCTGAAATGACAGATCAGACCTTTATGTAGGGAAGTATGCTGATGCAGCTCTTAAATATTATAACCAGCAGCTCTGAGGATGATTCTTATTACAGTGAGTATCTCTTATCAAACAAACTTATATACTGTCTCTGTTTTGTAGCTTTTTGGTTCTTCTCAGCATTGACTGTGGAAACCTTCAACTTTCCATGTCTCTTTTATTCCTTCTGTGGCTCAGCCTTAAAATCTCATTTAATCCTGTAGATGAAGACATCCAAATGTCTGTTTTTTGGATACTTCAGCCTTGTGGACTAACAAAGAAATGCAAAATTAAGGGCTGCTGGGAGGGGCCTATCATTCAAGTCTGGTTCCTCCTTCTTTCCTGGACATAACTTCCCTTTGGTCAGCACACTACCATGACAAGGCTCACAAATGTAGGAGTCAGGTGGCCAGCACACTGCCATGACAGGGCTCACAACTGTGGGGCAGGTCAACTGGCCAGCACACTGCCATGACAGGGTTCACAAATGTGGGGGCCGGGTGTGGGCTTTTACACACCAGACCTGGCTTGGCAGCCCTAAGACATCATGCATGGAGTCTATTTTGAAGCTGCTATCTGTCTATCCAACAAGTGGCTTCCTGGCACTGGGGACTAGCCACCACCTCTCCCTGGGATGCAGAGGTAATGTTGGTCACTTATTCCCAACCATTAACAGTCTGATTGTCTAACACCCAGATCTGCTAGTCAAACCTGCGCCACTGAGAATGCAATCAATACTCCATCATTTTAGGCAGCAAAGCTGGCCCACTCTGCCTCTATTTTATTTCTAATACTTAAGCTACTTCTTGAATGCATTACTTCCTCATTTCCATTAAAGAATGATTGCAAATGGAAATGTTTTTATAACCAACAATGAGATAGCACACATAAACATGCTTCTGTTAAACTGCCTGAATCTTCTACAAAAAAGTCAGATCCTTAGTGTTAGGCAGATTGGTAACCACTTGAGATGTTGGGACCTACTTGAGATATTCCCAGAATGTGGAGACTGAATGGCCAAAAGATAGGACTTGTACATACACATCCGAGATCCCATTTCTTGGAGTATTCCCTTTTCTCCGAAGTAAGGAGAAGACTGATTTTCAAGATTCACTGTTCTCTTATTTTTCTTTTTTTGGCTTATTGGCATTTGGCATTTTGAGTGCCAACATTTCAATAGAGAGACATTTAGATCAGTCTCTAAACTGCAGACATACATGGAAAACTGTTCCAGCTCACCATATTTTACTTTATGCCATTCCAGCTCAAAACACAGACTTTTAAGCAAAAGCACTGCACTGCAATCAGCACATACTGAAACCTAGAAAAAGAAAAACATGAATATTTTGTAACTGATGGGTGTAAAATGTCACCATCTTAATTTCAACAAGTCTCTAATTAAAATTATTTTGATTGCAACCTGTCTTTGATAAAAAATATACCCAGATGCACCACATTCATTCATTCACATACCAATAATAATGCAGCAAATGACCATGTTTCCTGTGGTCACTTAGCTCCCTCCCTCTTATTGTACTGGAATCTCCCTGATATACTACTGTCCACCAAAGTGTAACCTACAGTTCTATCCTTATATTATTTATGTCTTTCCCGGTTAACCAAAAAGTTAGATTCTGGACTACCCTGATTGTTAATGAGCATTTATTTACTTTACTTTATTTATTTATGCTTGGTAACTGGGTAGGTGAACTGGTATAAAGATCCTTTTCACTCACAACCCAGATACAGAAGCAGTAAAACCCTTGACTATATTGTTTAAGTACATCATACAAAAACAATTAAGTATGTTTAAAATATATGTGAAGAAAAACATAACACAAGACTATCAATACTAAACGCAGGAGACAAAGCAATTGTCAAATTCAACTATGCACACAAGTATGATCGGTTATATTAATGCCATGTTAACACCAAGGCTACTGTGTAGGGAGGTCAGAGCCAGGATGGCTAAGTGAAGACATCAGCTTTATAGAGCTCTGCAGTATGAGACATAAAAACAGGACAATTATTAATTTTTTTAGAAAAAATATGTTTCAGTCTAATTGATAAAAGTCCAGAGAACTTTACCTTTAGTTTTTATAAAGCTTTATGAAAATGTTCCTGTCACTTTACTTGGAGACAGCTGTTTTGAATGAAGATGAGCAATTCCAAGCATTCTCATGCTGACTCTTCTTTGAAGAAAGACTTACAACTAGTGATATCTTCTCTTCTGGAACTTTCCCTAAAAATGGATGGCTTTCAAAAAAACTTAGGAAATATAAAAGAAAGCAGTTTTAAACAAACTGAAGTCTTTAAAGAGATGCTACAACAGCAACAATCTAAAATGTATGACATGGAGAATGTCTTGAGTGGCATTGATGGCAGACTAAAAGAAGAATCTCAAACTGAATGTTTACTAAAACAAAATACTTGTGTTCTAAAGGAGAAATAACATAAGGCTCTTCAGTCTACAAGAAAAATCAGAAGGAGAAGGTTTAATTTCCTTTTTAAATTCCTGGATTCCAGGAATACTGAATTTCCAGGAAGGTTTTTCATATGGTATACAGATTCATAAGTAAACCTATTTCTTCTTCTCCTTTTTCTCCTCCATGATCAAGAGCAATAACATTTTTATCATTTATCGATAAAGATCTGATACTAAAACCTTTGTGGAGGAAATCTCCTTTAAAATGAAAATAACATTCAATAACATTTGATAGTGACTATTCATCTAAAAGAATGGAAATTGGAAAAGAATGCTGGCCTCTTGTGAAATATCTTAAACTAAATAGCATTAAATCTCAAATAATCTTCCCAGCAAAAATAAAAATACAACTTTCAGATAGAGTAAGAATTTTTAATACATTGGTAAAAACTTCTGCTTTTGTTAAAAATAATCTCACACCTATATCTGAAGAGATGGATTGGTCTTCTCCTACTTTAAAAAGATCATCAGACATTTTTTCAAATATTAGAGTGCTACTTCAAGCTAGTCAATATTTAATTTTTATAATGTCATTATCAATTGAATTTTGGAAAGGCTATGTATTGTTTTTTACAATATGATGGCATCAAAAACATAATAAAGAAATATTGATTCATAAAATTCATGTTAATAAATTGATTTCTTATATAACTGACCTAATTCTAACTAGATGTCTCTCAAATGTAATAAATAATGGAGCCATATGCCTTAACATAGAATATATTTTAGTTATTCTATTTCTATTAGTATTATAAGCTTTCATTCTCATGTCTTCTATTCTATTAGTAATTAAGTGTTACAGTTGAGTTAGTATTCATCTTATTAATTGTTCAAGACATAGGATTTTTAGACTCTTATTCTTAACACTTCTTAACTACAGCTTTGCCTAATTTCTTATTTTGTTTTTTGTAAAATATAGGTGAGACTTAGAGAAAAGTGATAGGTTTATGATAAAGAATAAAGATAGAACGAGAGGATAAATGAGGGAAAGAACGGTAAACTTCTAACACTTTCCTTCATAATTATTATAAAATAGATCATCTTAGATTGTATTTATTGTAACAATTATTCAGTTATACAATATAGCTCTTTACACAACTTTTAATAATATTAAAATGCCTCCATCAGCTGATTTATTAACTGCAGAGTTTAATCAGATATTATTTTCTTTCATCGTTACGGCCATATTTTAGTTAGGTAGTGATGGATAACCTGATAGATTCTTTCTGTATCTACTGGGTTAGGAATTTGGTTAATTCCATGTTTATAATTAACATTTATGACTTTCAGCATAGTTGTTATTATTATTTTTTATTTTATTTCTTATATTTTCTTTTATGGCCTAAATGACTAATTCCTTTTTCCATAGTTTCAAAAAATTATATAATGTTCTGTGATGTTTTTTACTATAATGTTTACTTCCTTTAAGGATAATAAAATTTTTAAAACATTGGTTCCAGTTTATAGATGTTTTTCTCCTTGCTATCTATAAGTGATAATGGTATGAACAATCCAAGGAAAAGATCAAATTTAATACAATTTCTGAATGCAAATAAAGCTCAAGTGATTTTTCTTCAAGAAACAAATATTAAACACGCAGAAGATGGCATTTGTAATCCAAGTAATTATATGATTCTAGTGAAATCCACCTTTAAATCTAAGAGAAGAGGAGTCATGATTCTTTGGAAAAAAATGCAGACTTTCCATTAGTTATTCATAAATATGAAGATCAAGATGGTCTCTGTGACGATAGGAGGTACTGCCAGCCATGCCAGACGAAGGAGGGGAGTGGATGTATAACTTGTGCCAGCATATCTAGCTGGAATTTTGTAAATAATTATGTCATTTGCATATCAAACTGATTTGTACAGAGGCTTGTGCTGAAAATGTATTTGTGAGGTTTGCTTGTCTTAAAATGTATCAACAATGCACCCTGCTGGAATGTAAAGAAATGTACATCTATTATTGTAACTGAATTAAATGTATATGTTCTAATAGAGGATACTGGGACAGCAGAGATTAACCAACTAGCTTACTTTAAGAAAAATAAGGGAAATGTAAATGAGCTGTTAAACCATTAAACTGACACCCCACAGTGCTGAACAGAACCAGAGACAGTGGGTCTGGAAGAAGCCTTTGTTCATTAGCTCAGTAAAAAGAGGGGAACCCCAGGTACTGCCATAAATATTTAGATGTGTATCGTAGCCGTCTATGCTAAATTCCTGTCTCAGCTTAAAAGGGTGATACTCTGAGAACTTAGAGTCAGGTGACCTGATGAAGTCATTCTGCAAGCCATCTTGGATATTATATTTTAGAGGAAGTAATCTATAAGTATTGAGTATTCTGTTTTGGAGAACCTGACTAGAAAGACTGCTCAGGTATTTCATTTTGCTTTGCTCTATCAAGTTATCAGGGAATAGTAATTTTCCTATATTCAGTCAGGAATATAATGAAGCTTAGTTTAGAGATGTTTTTTTTATTTGCACGAGTTTATCCATCACGACTATTTTCAATATTCCTAATGATTTGAACTATGTGGTATACTGTAAATATATATTCAGTATCTTCATACTCTTCTATTATTTATTATTAAATATATTTAAAACTTTTATTGTGGCCGCTCCTTATAGAAAGTATTTAACCTTTGAGAGTGCTTATATTTATTTGGTGACACTGTGTGGGCCACTCCAGAAGGCCTATCTCACTTGGTCAACTACTACAATTTGTATTATTATTAATATTACACAGTATAATTAGACACTCTTTGTTAAGGGCCTTAGAGTAGCTGATTGTGGAGTGTCTGGCGGTGGTGATAACTACCTTATACTCTAGACAGAAGGGACACAGCAGGTAAATCTGTGTGTGTGTGTGTGTGTGTGTGTGTGTGTGTGTGTGTGTGTGTGTGTGTGTGTATGTGTGTGTGTGTGTGTGTGTGTGTGTGTGTGTGTGTGTGTGTGTGTGTGTGTGTGTGTGTGTGTGTGTGTGTGTGTGTTAGCTACTTGGAGCAGGGACATCAAGAGCCAGGCAAACAGAGATGGTGCTGGAGGTCTTGGCTTGGACACTTGGCTCAGGACATAACCCTATAGCTTTACCAGTGGGAAGTCTTACTGGGGACCTGGAAGGAGACAGATTGAGATACAGACCCCAGACTGAGTGTGTTCCCTGTGTGATCTTAAGGGAAAGTGTGCTTAATTCAGAGAGAGAGGTCTGCATCTGGAAATACTGAGTGTACCCATTTGTATTCTAAGTGCACGTTCCTCTCCAGTGTCAGTGGTGAGGATTCAGGCTCCTTGATTACTGGCCCAGCATGGGGATATCACAGTCACTTCATCTTTTTAGTTGTAATATTTAATAATAGACTATGGACTTTAGTAAATTTTTATTGGTTTCCAGGTATGAGACAGAGTTTAGCTAACAAACATCTAGATTTCATCCTTGACAATTATAAAGGCAATCTAATTATAGGTGGGGATTATAGTTGTAAATTGAAGATTAAGATACAAGTAATAAAAGAAAGCTAAGATTATCATCCACTGCTAAAACTCTCATAAAACAGAAAGCATCTGTAAGTCTGAAAGATATGTTTAGCATGAAATACTCTTTTTTCATTCCTTTATTCTCACCAAGAGTGTAAGTATCGTAATCAGACAATTGATAAAATATAAGTTTCTCAAGATTTAATTTCAAAGATATCCAGTTTTCCCTTGTTCTTTTTTGAATTGTGATGTTTTTTATCTTAAAGCTTCAAACTAATTTCAAAAAATTATCTTCCTTAACTAGAATTCTATCTTATATAACTAAAGTTAAAGAGGTTAAACCTTGGAAGATCTGTCAATTAATTTTTTTGGAAACCAATAACACTCCCAATATTAATATAGTTATGATCTGGGATTACACTGAAAGCTTATATTTTTGGTAAAATTCTAAGTTGGTATAAAAATAAAATCAAAGAACTGGAGTCAAAATTACAAAACATTCAATCTCAACTTCTTCTGGTTATGTCTAAGTATACTAAAGATAATAAATCCATCATAAAGGAAATAAAATTATTAAAATATATATCTAGATATTTTATCTGATAAATCAAATTTGTCTCTAGAATGATTAAAGCGACTTCCTATACATTATCTCCCAAATATATACATAATTTATCAAGAAGAGTTAAACTACAATCAAAATTAATAATATTTTAGAAGTAGACATGAGGGGAAAAAAGAAATAATCCACAGATATTGGTAATATTCTTGATGCTTTCAAATTCCATTAAAATTTGCAAAATCAAAACTCTAATTTAGATGTTAAAACCTCTCATTTAGATCTTAATTCCCTTAATATTAAAAAATTAAAATTAAAAGATTAGTTTCATAAACAAATTTCTTATAAGGAAATTACTGATAAAATTAAAAAAAAAAAATAAAACCTAATAAAGCTCCAGGTATAGATTGTATAATAATAGAAATATATAAACATTTTCCTCCTGCCATCATTTTGTTTTTTTCGTAAAACATTAATTGAGGTTCAGTCTTTAAAGATCATTCCTCCTTCTTGGAAATAAAAGAAAACACTCTCAGTTATGTTCTTCTTATAAACCTATTTCAAGTTTTGAATAGTGATTATAAAATATTCATATCTATCATTACTGATAGGTTAAAAGAATTTATAGCCCAGGTTAATTAACTCTGAACAAACAGGCTTTTTTTATCAAAGACATACTCGTGATAATATTAAACATAATTTATCTATTATAGTTTTTTGAACAATAAAAATGAAGAAGCTTTATTAATTAGTTTAGACTTTGAAAAAAAGTATTTATTTTTGTTTAAGTAACAAATGTTTACAGGGAAAGTCTGACTTGGAGTGAGCCAATTTTCAGTGGCAGCCCTGGTAGAAATACTCCGCATGCATTCCTTGTAAAAAGCTTTTGATTTTTTAAATTATAATTTTTTATTTAAAATTCTAGATATATTTGATTTCCTTGAAAGTTTTATTACTTTTTTTAAAGAGCATTTATAAAAATAGCATTGCTTATGTTAAGGTTGGTCCCTTTACCTCAGAACATATTTCTTTAACTAGAGGTACTAAACAGGGCTGTCCTCCTTCTCCAATTTTATTTGCTTTAGCCAAAAAACTTTGCTATTTTAATATGAACAAATTCATATATTCTTGGCATAGATTTCTGTAATCAGTTTTCTTCTAAAACCATGTAATTTCTAACTCAAGATCTTCTCTTATTGAACTAGAATCTACAATAAAATTATTTCAGTTCATTTCTGGTCTCTATTTTAAACAGAGTAAATCCAAACATATACTATTAAATAAAAACAAAAAAATTCAAATATATAACAATCATATTATTGGTGTTCAAGTTCCCTCATTTGAATATCTAGGTATTACCCTATTAAAGTTTATCAATGAAATAATTACAGTTAATTATGATAATATCATAAATACAAGTAATAAACTTATTTCTAAATGGAATGACATTTTCATTTATTTTGAAGATAGACTCCAGTTAATAAAAAATATTATTTTGTTTGAAATATTATATATGATCTAAACCCTGTATCTTCCTCATAGGAAACATCATATTAATTTAATTAATAAACAATTAGTAAAAATAATTTGGTTCCCTAATAAACCTAGAATGGCATTACACTATCATATTAGAACATAGGAGGATTTATACTTATTGTAAAGCAGTACTTTTTAAAATATATATAAAAACAAGCAAGCTATGGAGCTACCATGTAATAAATAAGGCAGTCAAACGAGGAAGACCCCCAAATAAAAATCCAAATGGATGGTTCTCAACTTCAATCCAACATAGACAAAATAACAATACATAAATAAGGAATACATATATTTATATATAAAAAAACAAGTAAAAACATCACTAGAGAATGGATTATTTATGTAGCCTCCTTCTTTTCAAAGCAGGTTTAATGAAAAGAAGGAGGCTACATAAATAATCCATTCTCTAGTGATGTTTTTACTTGTTTTTTATATATAAATATATGTATTCCTTATTTATGTATTGTTATTTTGTTATAACAGCAAAAGTATATGTTTCTACACACACATATATATATATATATATATATATATATATATATATATATATATATATATATATATTATACGTTTTAACTCTTTGTAGTTATTTAGAACAATGCTCATTTATCTTTAAGATATTCTGGTTGTTAATTGGTGCATTAATTGATGAATGAAACCTATATATATTCTGGTGTGTTCTGATTGTAGTTGTTATTAGGTCTGAAGAAGCTCATAGCGAAAGCACTCACCTCTTGTTATAATAAACCTGAGTTTTTATCCTGGTTTTCGTGTTCCTGTGTGGACATTCATCAACTGTCTATGTTGGATTGAAGTTGAGAACCATCCATTTGGATTTTTATTTGGAGGTCTTCCTCGTTTGACTGCCTTATTTATTACATGGTAGCTCCGTAGCTTGCTTGTTTTTATATATATTTTATTCGTTAGTGTTTTGTGACTACGGAGCTTTTATCCCTCGGTTTACTGACTATTTTGACTTTTGTTACTTTTTAAAATATATAAAACTGGATTGATTATAATTACAATTCTAATTGGAAAACTTTACATTTAACTCTCCTTAAAACAGTAAAGATAATTTATTTTGGCATTATATTTGCAACAGTATTCAGTATAACTTTTTCTATCAAACAGATTACAAATATTTAGATAATATTCTAAAAAATGTAAAAATATGATTCTTTCTAATATAGATATTACATTTGGTTTGATTACATAATTTCTTTTAGTATTACCAGAAACCTCTTTAGTCAATCACATAGTAATTGTTTCATCAAATGGGAGAGTGTGAATTGTATTTGCTGGCAACATTGTTTCAAAGATTTAAAAGTCAAAGATTATCAACAACTCATTATAGAATTTAATTTAGATCCTTAAGACTGGCTATTAATAAAAAATGTAAAAATGTACTCTTGAGAAGTGTATCTGTCTCTCCCTCACATTTTAGAGAAAATCCTAAATTAATGCATTATTTTTATGAAATTATATACAATAAATTAAAATTTGACCATTTCAAAACTTTACAAAAATCTTTATTAAATATAAAATGCATTTAAATGATAAATTTTGGAAACATATTACAACAAATCATATCTCCATTTTCACTTTTGATAAACCTCAAATATTATTTAACATTCTTCTTGGTCTCATCATTGCCATATGTTTACTTGGAAATTTTTACATAGAGCCTTTTTTACTCAAAACAAATTAGCTAATATTAATTGTTGGATATGTTTACAAGATTGCAACGTTGATTGGATTCATATTTTTTATGATTGTCCTACTTTAAACTTATTTTAGTGTAATATAAATGAATTCTTGAAAATTTTATTTTCAGATACTTTTTCTCTAAGTTTTTAGTATTATTTAATGTGTGTGACAACTGTGTTTTAAATAATGTTATTTTTTTATTATGGACCATCCTTGCAATAGGAAGGAAATGCATTAACAGGAAATTGAAAGCAACCAACACACCATTCTTTGAAGATTTGCTGTCTTTTTTGAAAGAAGCAGCTTTCAGAGAATCTAAAATAAATGAACTTAGGATTCAGCCTAAACCATTCTCCAATAATCCTTGGAAAAAGTATGTTCTCTTATTGACTTTTATCTACAGAATCCAGTTTCTATTGTTTAAGGAAATAAAACAAAAGGAACGTTTTTTGGAGCTCTAATAATTTTTATTTATGCTTTTCAAGCCTTTGTAAATATTGCATATAAGTTCATTGTTTCTTATTTGTTTTGACATTATTTTATTATTTATGTCTTATTGCTGTATTAATTGGACATTTATTTGTTTATTTAAAAGAACAATATAGAAATTTCTTTGAGGAAAAAAAAATGTAATAAAGCAAAGAAGGAAGACTATGCTGTAAGCAATTAACTTGGTAATATATGCACATTATATACAATAAGTATGTGCGGTATATACACTAGCTTGTAGTTTTTATGCAACATGTAACAGCTATTAGGGAAGTTGAATTTACATACCGTTCCATTATAAACATGTTTTGAATGTTCTTATATAGTGAGACACAACTTTGACTGTTTATTTCAGCCAGGGGTTTATTCCATAAAGCTGGGTCTAGTCTGTTGAAGGCTCATTTACCAATGACTTTTTAAATGAAGGTCAAGATCAAGGAGATTATGATCTGTTAGCTATTTCTTGTGGAATGTGGTTGTTTTTTCCTGATGGGGAAATTTTTCTTTTTAATGACTGACAATAACCTTCTTTTAGTATATTATAAATCAAAAAGCCTATTAGATATGTGGCAGTTTTCAATATTGAGAGAAATTTTAGAGCCTTTAGGAGGTTGCAATGGTGTATTATAATGTTAGCCAGTAGTGCAAATCTAGCAGTTTTATTCTCTTCACCAACTGCCAAACTGTCATCAGTAAGTGCATTTCAAGGTCTGTTGAGTTTCAGTAAAGAATGTTGGGTTTCAGTGTATTTTCAAAGAATGTTGAGTTTCTCTGTATTTTCAATGTTGAGTTCCAGTGCATTGTCAAAAATGTTTAGATTATGTGCATTTTCAAGAACTGTTGAGTTTCTGTGCATTTTCAAAGAGTTTTGAGTTTCTGTACATTTTCAAAGAATTTTGAGTTTCTGTGCATTTTTAAGGAATGTTGAGTTTTTGTGCATTTTCAAGCAATAATGAGTTTCAAGGGAAGAAAAGTTTACTATTGATCATGCTAAGTCTGATTTCAATGTGTAACTGTTTTGTTTAGCAAATGGCTATCATTAGTGTTTGTGCTATACATTTTAAAATCAGTGCTAGTAGCACAGCAGGTAGTATACTTGCCTTTGGTGCAGAAAGTTATGAGTTCTATTCCCTTACCATGTAGATGCTGTGGTGATTTTGCAGTGGCCCTTTAAGGGGTGGGGGTGAGATGCCTAATAATCATGAACCTGTCACCAGTTTGACAGCTATTCCCTATTGCAATATTATCAGCTTACCATTTTTTAATGTAACATGGGGAGTTTATTCTTCAAGGGCCACAAGCACTGAACTTACATGAGATACTGAAATGTAAAGTTGTTTGCTAGCATCAATCTCTCCATTAGATATAGAGCTCTTTAATGTGGAATTATTCAGATAACTTTTACTTTTGCAGAGGTTTTGTATGTTGACTGACACTGGTTGATTGTGATGACAGAAGTCTGAGTCACTTTTTGTTGTTGAAATGTTCTTTAATGGGTAGTTGGTCATTGGCTGACTGAGGTCACCTGGACTACAGCTTAGACTAAGCATCTCTTTGGTTCTTTTGAGATTTCATTCTTAAAAGCTGTTAAGAAGTTCAGTTGTGAGTGTTCTGCCATTTCACACTGAGCTGATCGAAGGAAGGACACTGAGGAAACTCTGAGCTATAATATATAACATTAAGTATCCTGTTTTTTGTTTATTTTGTTCTTTATTTCTTTGTTATTTATAGCACTTTGTGTACTGTGTATTTTTCTAGCTAGTTTCACTGTGTGTGAGGTATTAACTGGAAAGTGTCCACTTTTATTAAGCATCTGTTGGGTTGTTTGTTTCTGATAACTTGTTGCAGTTAAACTCTTTTTTCTAGAATCTCCTTTAGCTGTTTAAAACTTTCATTTAAAGGCTCACTGCTGCTTTTCAGCTGTGAGAAACATTTCTGCAGTTTGTTTCCCACCCTCCCTTCCTGTTGGTATAGTGTTTTTATAGTTGGTGGCTTTGCAGTTGCCCGCCCCTAGTGTAAATTTGATCTGGGACCCTCCTCCCAGTCTAGTGTCATTACCTCATTCTACCCAGTACAGGGAGAACATTTGAGAAGGCCAATCAGCTTAGTTTCGGCTACTCCTTTCTCTCTTTCCACTAAAAAAAAAAAAAAAAAAAAAAAAAATTATCTGCTTTTACTGTATTTGTGTTTTTTCCTACTTTATTTTGCTTTTGCGTCATCTTAAAAGTACTCAATTGTATTTATTACTGCTTAGTGTAACTCATTCTAAGCCTTTTAGTTTAATCACTTGGGCTTCAGACCAGTTGTTTTACATTAAGAAGGTTTGTGGTCTGTACTGTAGTGACAGAACAGGTAGCTTACATCCTTCTAAGTTGGGAACTGCTGATTGAGGGCTCAGTGTCTGTTATTCTAAAAGTGTATTAATTCTGGTTTAAGCACTTGGGCTTCAGGCCAGTTATTTTACATTAACAGGGTTCGTGGTCTGCATTCTTGTGGGAGGAGAAGCTGGACTCTGCCCTTCTGAGCTGGGAATTTCTGGTTAAAGGCTTATAGTGCCTGCATATTTTAACTTCTTCTTACTGAAATTGGTACACCTTGTTTGCTGTAGCATAGACTAGATCCAGGCCTGCTGAATCTAGCTTTGTTTGTATAACTTGAGCACTAATCCAGGCATTCTTTAAATTATTCAATTGTATTTATTACTGCTTGGTAGTAACTTGATTAAAGTGTAGCTATCATTCTAAGTCTTTTGCATTAAGCACTTGGGCTTCAGACCAGTTGTTTTACATTAGGAAGGTTTGTGGCCTGCACTGTGGTGGCAAGACAGGTAGCTTACATCCTTCTAAGTTGGGAACTGCTGATTGAGAGCTTAGTGTCTGTTATTCTAAAAGTGTATTAGTTCTGGTTTAAGCACTTGGGCTTCAGGCCAGTTATTTTACATTAAGAAGGATTGTGGTCTGCATATTTAAACTGTTTCTTACTGAAATTGGTACACCTTGTTTGCTGCAGCATAGACTAGATCCAGGCCTGCTGAATCTAGCTTTGTTTGTATGCTTGTTGTTTGTTTACTTGTTATTTCCCTGAAAAGCTAATTCCACCTAAAACGCGGCTTTTCAGCGCTTCTGTGGATCCCTAGTGATATCTGCATTGCTTACTGTACTTATTTCCTTGTTTCACTTGAAAGAAAGTTACTGTTTGTCATTTTTGCATTTAAGTTACCTGTAACAAATTGCATTTAAGTTACCTGGCACTTGCTCACTAAAGCAATTATATAAGTCAGCACTAAAAAATTAAAAGCACTACACCCTCACAAACTCCCCTTGAGTACCTTGTTCCCCATTGGCCCTTTTTTCAATTATAAAGGAATTCCCAATACTATTCTAGCATGCCCAAAGGTCAGTTGTCAATCTCCTCTCCTGTCCAGTTGGTGAATCTGGGAAACTTGAGGCAATGTTACAACTGCCTCATGTACACAGACAACCCTCTCCTCCTCCCAACAAATTCCAACACATGTGAGAGATGCAACCATATAGCCAAACTGGAGGCTAAGCTCTCTCAACTCAGTACTGGCGTAACCAGTCAGGAGGAGAAGGAAACCACACTCACTACAATTCCAGTCTCACATAGACCTACCACTACAGCAAACCAAACACATAAACACACAAAAACATACTTGGAGGCTCTAAATAAAAATCTGCCTAAGCAGCAGAGACATCCAAAGCAGACACCCAAGCAACCGCTACCCCAAAACAAAACACGTGCAACACATATCTCACAAAGCCAGTGTGCTGAACAGTCACAGCCCTTAAGGCTAAACAACACACCTGATACACTTGCAATAGGTGACTCTATCATCAGGCACACTGACATCCCGCTCACCAGGCTGAACAAGGAGAAGTTCACGGTGAGCTGCCTGTCGGGTGCTAGGATCCGCCACATAACACAAGCACTCAGGTCACTCCAAGGCAAGTACAAATATGACTTAGTCATTGTCCATGCTGGTGTGAATGACCTGAGACGTACCTCCCTGGACTACATGAAAAGAGACATAGAGGAGCTCTCTGAGCATGTAGCCCAGGCCGGTATGACCCTGACCTTGAGTAGCATTTTCCCTCACCAAGAATGATGCCACAATATGAAGACAAGATGATCAATTTCAATAATTGGCTTAAGTATTGGTGTCATTCAAAGGGGATCCAATGCCTGTCAGCCTGGGATGACATGCTCGACAAGCCACGATGCTTCACTAGGGACGGCTTCCACCTGTCACCCCTGGGCTTTCGGATATTGGCAAAGGCTCTTGCTACCCCAATAGTGCCTTTTTTAGGCAAGGCTCAAAAGACAAACCCAGCTCCATAGGTATCACAAGGGATAAGAAACTAAGAGTAATGCTACTCAACGCCAGAAGTCTAAACATCAAGATGCATGCACTCAAAACTCTCCTTAGCATGGAGAACATCGATATCTGTGCAGTAACAGAAACCTGGTTCAAGGCTCCCGAGAGCACCCCAGCACTACCAGGTTATACCTCATACCATGCTTTTTGGCCCCAAAACTTGGACCGAACCAGGAAAGGAGGGGGAGTATCAATATTCGTCAAAGATACCCACACCTCCAGGTTGGTGGCACAGCACGAAGCATCAAAGACTATCCATGTGCAACTAACAGTGGGTAAAACTGCCTTCCAGTTTATAGCCTGCTACAGACCACCCTCCCAAACCCAGGAACCCCACTCGGCCTTCCTGAGAACACTGGAAAGTATGAAGGTCTCTCCAAACACCATTATATTGGGCGACTTCAACTACCCAAACATAGACTGGGAGCATTACTCTAGCTCCAACACCCTAGCCCAAAGGTTCCTAGAATTTATAAACTCAAATGCTATGGAACAACTTGTTACCACTCCCACAAGAGGGGAAAACATACTGGACCTGATCATCACCAACATGGGGACTTTATGCTCCAGACCAGAAGTGTATCCCTCACTGGTAAGATCAGACCATAAACTAATCTCACTGGATATTCACATCCCGACCCCACCCCCTGCCCAGAAAACCACAGTGAAAAACTTCTCTAAAGCAAATTTCACACTTCTCAAAACTGAGGTGGAATCCTTCAAAGCCCCGGGGCCTGTGGAAAATACGCCCAGACCGCAAAATCCTTTATAAACGCATTCTATGAACACCTTCAGGAATGCATGGATCATGCAATCCCAAATAAAACCAAGACCCAATCCTCCAAAGGCAGATGTCCTGTCTGGTGGACCCCAGCCATAAACAAACTATACAATAGAAGGAGGAAGCTACTACATGATAGAGCAAAATCCCAAAAAGGGAAGGCATCTCTGATCAATATTAGCAAAAAACTACGGGCACTCATAAAATCGTCTAAGGCCAGCTTCGAGAGAAAAATTGCACAGGACACTAAGGATAATCACAAGGCTTTCTTTAGTTATGTTTGGAACCTGGGTGGGAATTCCCAGATATGCTCAGAATTAGTCCAAAATGACAAAAAATACACCGAACCCACAGACATTGCCAATGTCCTAGCTGACAGGTTCAGCTCAAACTCCCTCCCCCTCCCCACCAAAAGGGAAAATATCTATCCTAGCAGAGTGCCGTCCCCTGACATCTCAGATGCACAGGTAAGAGCCGCCCTCTCCAAAGCAAGAAACACAGCATCAATGGGACCAGACGGTGTCCCAGGCTGCGTCCTACATGAACTCCAAGAAGAGCTAAACCCAAACATAAAACTACTGTTCAATCTCAGCCTTAATACAGGATATGTACCCAGAGAGTGGCTTACAGCAACAGTGGTCCCTCTCCACAAAGGTGGTGCCTCAACGGATCCTGGAAACTATTACAGCAACAGTGGTCCCTCTCCACAAAGGTGGTGCCTCAACGGATCCTGGAAACTATCGCCCCATAAGCCTGACTAGCTTGGTCTGCAAAGCTATGGAAAGGATCATCATGGACCTCATAAATAAAGATATTGGGGACCTACAGACACTTGATCCTACCCAGTTCGGCTTTGTTAAGGGCAGATCCTGCCTCTTAAACCTGGTCGATTTCTTTGAAACTGTCACCAAAGCCATTGACAAGGCGAAGGTGGTCCACACAGCCTACCTAGACCTCGCAAAAGCCTTCAATACAATACCCCACTCGGGCATTATAGATAAGCTCACCAGCTTAAATATAAACCCCTATGTCACTAGATGGGTTGCAAACTGGCTCAAGGACAGAACCCACATGGTTAGAATTGCTGGAGCCATGTCAGACTCCAAACCAGTTACAAGTGGTGTCCCACAAGGCTCAGTCCTGGGACCTCTCTTGTTCGGTATATATTTCTCGGAGGTACAGGCCAACACGGAAGGACTGTGGCTGACTAAGTTCGCAGATGACTGCAAACTGGGTGCCATAATCGACTTTCCAGCCGACACAAACATCCTCCAAAAGGGCCTCATAGAAACAGACAACTGGTGCCAGAGCCATGGCCTCAAGCTAAACGCCAAAAAGTGTATAGTCATCCCCTTTGGCAAAAACAAAGTGCCCACAAATTACCACATAGGTGGTAATCCATTAAGTACAGAAGAAGTAATTAGGGACCTGGGGACCCAAGTTGATAGCAATCTCTCATTTGACAACCATGTGGCCAAAGTGGTTAGAAAAACATTTTATATAGCCCACCTAATCATGAAGGGATTCACATCTAGATCACGGGAGGTCATCGTGCCTCTTTACTCATCCCTCATCAGTCCCATAATTGAGTACAGTGCCCCTTTTGGGATGTACCTTACCAGACACCTGCAGCAACTGGAAAGATCCCAAAAGTACCTCACCAAGAGGATCAAAGGGCTCAAACAGATGACATGCTGCACCTCAGAAAATCCAAATCCCATCGAACTACGCGCTCGAGAGACTTGAACCTCAGCACTGAAATAAATAGGACATGCTGGAGGGACAGATTCATAACCCAGAGGCTCCCTTCACTCTGGAATAAAATCCCAGTCCAGGTTAGGCAGAGTCCCTCATTGACTCTCTTCAAGAGGAATCTTGATGAGTGGATGGGAGATCGTAGGTTTACCCCGGGTATCACTTCTGTGTCACTGTTAGACAGAGGCACAGTATACTAACCTCGAAAAAGGGCATAGCAAAATTAATTTAAAATGGGTGGCGAAAGCCAAACACACTCTGGCTAGGCTTATAAATGCCCTAGGGTAGATAGCCTAGTATGAACCTATGAACCTATTGGTTCATATGCTTTATTTCATTGTTTACTGAAAAAATGTTCAAACCTACAAATTTAAAAGAAACTAACAAGTGGTGCTAATTTATACAAGAACTATAATATAATACTGTCAGGATGGTGCATTAAAGAACACATGCATGTATGCAAGATCCAACAAATGTGTGCAAGGGGCCTCTGGTTTGAAAACAACCTAAAGGTAAACTTAATCCTCCAGTGGCCAGATACATTTTTTTTGAATGTGGGCTTCAGTGTTGTTTTGATGAATGTGAATTTCTAGGGAAGAGAACCTTACAGCTCATGCTAGGTTTGTTTTCATAGTGATACTGTATTGTTCATAGGATCATAGGATCATAGGCAGTTACTAAGCTATTGGCCTTGAGGCCCTTATAAGCCTAGCTAAGAGTTTAGCCCATGTTTAGACAAATAAGCACCCGATGCCCCTGTCCATCAGGGACATGGGTGGAATACCAATGGTATATTTTCTGTTTACCATCCAGTTATCCAGGTTGCACTTAAAAAGGGGTAAAGAGGTACTCTGCTTGATGTAGAGACAGAGTCTATTCCATAGATGGGGGAGTCACTGGGACACAAATCTGTCCTGCCAACAAGTCTTGTTGATGTCACAGGCAAGGTTGAGGCTAAGGGTGTGGGTTACCTGAGTGGAGCTTGACTTGCAGATATGCAGCAGTCCCATAAAGGTGGGTTCCATGATTGCCTTGTATGACAGACAGATGTCACCTCTGAGAAGTCTGTATGAAACTGAGTAGAGGGATAGAGCTTTTAGCCTATATTTATATGGTAGATGTTTGAGGTCCTGGATTCTCTTGGTGAGGAACTTCTGTGGTCTCTCCAGCTGTTGCATGTGCTTTGTGAGGTACATGCCAAAAGCGGTGTTGTACTCAATAATGGGCCTTATAAGGAAAGAATACAGGGACGTTATGATCTCCTTGACCCTCGATGAAATACCCTTACTTATGAGGTGGGCCATGTAGAAGGCTTTCCGTACAATGGAAGAAATATGGTGGGCAAAAGTCAGGTTGCTATCAACGTGGGTGACAAATCCCTCACAACTGATTGCGTGCTTAGGACGATGTTATTAAAGTGATAATTTGTGGGGATGTCACTTTCCCCAAAGGGGATGATGATGCATTTTATGATATTTAGCTTGAGGCCATGTTTCTGGCACCACTCATTTGTCTGAGTGAGACCATCTTGGAGGATGCCCACATCACAAGGGAAACTGATGACAGCACCCAGCTTGCAGTCATCTGCAAACGTGGTCAGCCATAGCCCACTGGTTTTGGCCTGCACCTCAGAAAAGTATATCCCAAATAACAGAGGCCGCAAGACCGAACCCTGGGGTATGCCGCTTGTTATGGGTCTATTGCTTGAGGTGGCCTCCCCTATTTTGAGTGGGTTCTATAAGTGAGCCAGTTTGCTACCCATCTGGTAACATATGGATTGATGCCTAGTTGAGAGAGTTTATCTATTATGCCCGAGTGGGGAATAGTGTCAAAGACTTTGGGCAGGTCAAGGTAGGCAGTGTGCACCATCTTCCCCTAGTCCATGGCTTTGGTGACTGTCTCAAAGAAGTCAACCAAATTTAGCAGACATGATCTCCCCTTGACGAAGCCAAACTGTGTGGGATCAAGTGTTTGGAGGTTGCCAGTGTCCTTGCTAATGAGGTCCATGATAATCTGTTCCATAGCATTGCAGATCAGACTATTTAGGCTGATGGGTCTATAATTTTTCTGATCAGCGGATGCTCCACCTTTGTGTAAAGGATGACAGTGGCTGTCCTCCACTCAGCTGGGATGAAGCCAGTACTCAGGACTTGGTTGAATATGGTGCCTAATGGTGCTGCAAGTTCCTGCCTGAGTTCACGTACGATGCAGCCTGGGACATTATTGGGTCTCATGGAGGCTGTATTTTTTTGCCTTTGAGAGAGCAGTGATGACCTGTTCCCTAGATATAAGAATAAGGGGCAGGTACTCATGATGTCCTGATTTACTGATGGGGAGGGGGGCAGAGGAGTAATGTTTTTTTGAAGCTGTCAGTCAGCAAGTTTGCTATATCTACGGCATTTGTATATGTGGTGTCCTTGACCATCTGTTCTGAACAGTTCTGGTTGCTTCCTTTAATGTTGCGGACATATGTGAAAAAGGCCTTATGATTGTCTCTAGTAGATGTGGCCAATTTGGACTCGAAGTGTGCTTTAGATGATTTCACTTGTGCTCTTATTTGCTTGTTCAGGCTAAGGAGACATTGCTTCCAATTGGACACCTGCTCCTTCTTGGTCTTGGACAGCAATTTTTTTCCTTTTGTTATAGAGTTTATTTATTGCAGATATCCACCAGACAGGCTGACTCTTCCGTGCAGAGGATAATTTAGTCCTGTCGGGTATTCTTGATTCCATGCATCTATATAAATGCTCATATAGTGTTTTGGTGTAGTTTTGGATATTGGTGCTAGTTCCTGCAGAGGGGAGGAGGCTGAGAAGGTGTTTATACCATCCCTCAGGAGGCTGTAATCAGCTTTGGAGAAGTTTTTATGTCTGATCCTAGCTAGAGGGGGGTTGGGTGAGATGGTGACTTTGAAAGTGACCGCTTTGTGGTCGGATCTTACCAGGGAGGATGATACTATAGGGATGCTGCAGTGGTTAGTCATGTGGGTCTTGTCAATGGTTAACTGCACCTGGAGTGTCTCCTGTGGGTCATAATGTTTGACCAGCTTGGAGATGTGTATGTCTTTAATGTACATTGAACTTCCACCTCCTTTGGCTTTACTGCCCACAGTTTTGGATCTGAATGTATGATAGGATGAGTAACCAGGTAAGGTTTGTTTTGTTTAGCAAATGGCTATCAGTGTTTCTGCTATAAAATTTGAAATAAAAGTTTTAAATATCTCCAATCATTGTAGAAGTAAAGAAGAAAAGAAAGAAACCAGTACGCACCTAGGGGGAAGCCGGGGGGGGGCTACTGTGGGGGCAGTGTGGCACACTGATCCATTACCCTGCCTACGCCCCTATTTGACAATGGGTTCACAGATTAGTACTAGGCTAACTCCCCTTATGGGCCATTTTATGCCTAACCAATTACCCCATGTGAGACTCAAACCCTGCACCTTATGTCTGTAAGGTAAACACCTTAACCGTTATTTCAACCTCCCACCCGTGATCTGGCTCTGTCTGTATTAAGGGTTCAACGAGAAGACAAGTGTTTTCTGGAGTATATTTAAAATGTTCTGTTGTCAATGTAGCTTTAGGTCCATTTAATGGTATTTAACCAGTTACATTTTTATTAATTTACTCAGAAGCATTTTAATGTTTACATTTTATGGGCTCTAGTCATGTCTATAAATATCTCAGGCAGAAATAAGGCCATCATTGATGTTAGTGTAGATTGACTCAGTTACTATGAGAAGATACCTAGTAGTACTAAAGGCATTTCCCAGACCATGCTACCAATCAGAGAGATGGGCATTGCTGTAAATAACTTTAAGTAATGGTTTATAAAGATTTTTTTACTATTTTGGGAAGAGGATATAGAGAAGAAATAGGCTGGTAATCCTTATAGGTTTTGGGGGTGTTATCTGCTACAGAAGAAAAACGATAGAATACTTGCAGTAGGTACAGAAATAAGTTGTAGATATGTGGATGGAAATTTTTATACTGTCTATGCTCTGTTCATAATTGCTGTTTTATCTTTTGTTCATTTCTATGTTTATTGTTAATAATTTTCTTCGCAACTCGAACATTTTTTGTTTCTCGTCTCTGTCTCTAAATAGTAAGTTCTAAAAAGGCACTGGAGTCAGGACATATGTCAAAACACAGGTTTAGAAAATAACCAACAAACTAAAATATTTGCCCAATTGGCTCTGAAGGTTGAAGACAAAGCAAACAGTGCCTTTATATTAATGTTCAGAGCACATTACCATTCCATGACACAGGCTATATTTTAACCAAATGGAAAGTCCAAGGCTACAGGCTCTTTCCAGTCCCAGCTTTCAGTTCTAAAAGCAATTATACCCAGAGGTTACAGTCTATGAATCACCCTGCAGGCTGCCCCCTGTAGGCTCTTTTTATACTTCCAGGTTTACCCTCAAATGAATTGCCACGTGAGAAACTAACTTCCTGAATTTATCCCTCCAGACTGCTCACTTTTATACTTCCTTTTGTACTAAAGTAAAAGAGAGTTCAGACCGTAATATTTAGCTAACTGATATGAGAAAATATCCACACTTTATACTGCAGCAAACATAGAGTACACATTAAAGGCTGCAAATACATTTTCTATAAGTAACATGTTACTACTAGTCCCCTCCTAACACCAAACCAGTGGCTATGGAACTGTAACAATGGTTTGTAGGTGCTTGATAATCATCAGCATTTCTCTTGGTTAAGTGAGGTATGTGCATTTACTGGATACTGAAAGGGTTGGATTGCTAGTGCTCACTGGCAGAAGTTGAAATTACCATCAGTGTTGTACTTAAGCACAGCAAAGTGGTGTGATATATTACCAAACCAAAGAATATTTCAATTTATAAAATACTGAATTTGTAGCTGGGCAGTCTTTTTCAGTAGCTGAGTATCTCCTTTCTGCATTGTCCAGCTTCCTACTCATATAGCACACAAAATGCTCCACACCTTGAATGCCTTGGGATAGCACTGCCATCAAACCTACTTCTGACTTATCAGTATATAAAGCAGATTATAGAAAACGCAGCATTTACAAGCTCAGAACAAAGGATCTTTAGTTCATTAAATGCTCTATCTGCCTCAACAGATCATTGTAATCCATCTATGGCAAGAGCTTTTCCTTTGTGACATCTATGAAAGGGCAGGCAACAGTCATAGAATTACGCCCAAACTTTCTGTGGTACTCAGCTGTCTAAGAAAAGCCTTCAAGTACATTTTAGTAGAGGGTGCAGCTTTCCAAAGTCATCACAGATCCTAATTATTCCATCAGGTTTATAAACTAGCACAACTGAGCTGCTCCATTCACTCTGTGACTCGCCTATCATGTCTGGTTACAGACCAGTGCTACTCCGCTGTTCCAGTCACTCTGTGAGTGGCTTGTCATGCCTGGTTACAGACTAGCACTACTGAGCTGCTCTACTCACTCTGTGACTCTTTTATTATGCCTAGTTTGAGCATTTTTAAACTTTTTCTTTCTATTTATTTCTGTGACTCTGGAACTGTATAAGGCGTTAGTCTAACCTTCATTCTGGCTGTTGTCTCCATATTGTGTTCTATTACATTAGTGCTTCCAGAAGTTTCTGATAGCATTCCATTATTTCTTAACCAAATAAACCCTAAATTCCTTCTTTTATACTTTTGACAGTGATATTTCTAGCAGTACTTTTTATAGAGACTCCTTGATCTCTCCTCTTGAACATCTTTGCATATTTCCATAATTATTTACTTCTTCCCATAGTTTAATTTCATTTATTTGGTAAATATTGCTCTACCTTTTTGTTTTTAGTTGCCTAACACATATAGTTCACAGCATTTATTAAATCCATCACCTCAAATGGTCCCTGCCATGTGGCAATAATTGCTTTCCCCATAGAGGGCTCTGAATCTATCACCTGATCTCCTTAGCTGAATTCTTGAAGTCAAGCATTCTTATTATGAACTTACAGTTGCATTTCCTTGGATCCTTGAATGTGGTCCCTTACTATGGGCATTATCAGTTTTAACCTAGCCTGTAAGTTCTCATAGTGTTGACCATACTTTAGCATGTCTTTTCTTCGCTACAGATTTCTGTAGGAATGCCAAGTACCCCTCTTGGATGCCTGCCTTACTGAAGTTCAAATGGAGTAAACCCAATTGAAGCCTGTGACAGCTCTCTTTGTCTGAAAACAGTAAGCAGGATAAGAACTGGTTCTAGTTTTCACGATCTGCATCCACAGCCTTCCTCAGCATGGACTGCAGTGTTTTATTAAAAGTTTCTACTTATCTATCAGTCTTTGGATGGTAGACTGATATCTTCAACTGTTTGACTTTAAAGCACAGACATAACTGCAACTGGGTAGCATAAGCCATTATAACTAGCATGTTTGTTTGTGTCTTTTGGCTTTTCCTGGTTAGGGGTCACCACAGCAGAACTCTGGTCCGCTAATGATTGGCAGTTGATTTTTTACGTACCGGCTTGCCAGGCCTGATGAACAACCTTCAACGAAGGTATGCCCATTCACGCATGTCTCCACGCAGAAGACGCTCTAGCTGATAATCAAACCGGACAGCGTCTTACTGTGAGGCGACAATGCTACCACAGCACCACCACCACGGATAAGCCATTATAACTAGCATGTACTGAGGCCAATTGCTGGATTTTTACTAATGGCCACGAGATTTCCATGGCAATAGGTTCAAATGTCACCAAATAAGATTCCAGATCATCTTTTCTGACTAGGCTTTTCAGAGATGGCATAATCATGGGTTTTAGCTGTTTATCTAGCTGCACCAGCTTTGAATCAGTTCTCACTGTGATTCTGTTATCTTCCCCTACAATTTCTCCATGTCTGCAGACACCAGTTAACCATACCAAGATCACAACATTCACAATACCATAGGGAATTTGCAGCCCAAAAAGAATTAAATATTGGCTAGTCACTGGCCGACTGCTCATTCCTACATTCCCCATCAGTCTAATTTTCAAAAAGACAATGGAGACCGGACATGCAGAAAAGCACGTTTATTTAGTAAGTCACTACAAATTAAAGGCAAATATTGATTTTCAAAAAGAGACAAGTTACCACATGCATATAATATATATAAATTTCTCTCTCTCTCTCTCTCTCTCTCTCTCTCTTACTCGATCTCTCTCTCTCTCTTTCTCACTCAATCTCTCTCAGTCCTGGTACTGCAGTATTAAAAGGGTATTTGCTTAGGAACAGAAGGGAAACTTAAATGCAAAGAAACACAGAGGTGCAAACAAGGGAGATGCATGTGTTGTATGGTTTAAAAAAAACGGTGACTGCAGAAAGAGCTCAGGAACATATATTGGCAGGACTAATGGAAGGCTTCTTTAGAAGCAGTCTATCTTCTTCATTTATGGGGTTGAATTGGATCAGTATGGTATGGAATTAAAGTAAGAGGTTAGGTATTCTTTTTCTAGATGGTGGCTGAAAAATAGAATAATGACACATTGGAAACAGGTTCTTGTGGAGGTGGAACTTGTAGTTTGTGTACATTTGTAAGTACATTGAGGTAGGCTTGTTACAGGAGGAACTAAAGAACTGGAAGAAATGGACTGAGTGCGTTGAAAATAATGGAGAAAAGGAAGGCCGAACAAAAAAGGCTTGGCAGTGGTGAATTCAATGAAGAGACAAAATATTCAAGGTTGAAAAGGACAGAGAACATAAAGGAAGGGGGAAGATAGTCAGCCATGTAAGGGAGTCTGGTATATTTGGCATTTCATTGAGCATAGAGCGGAGTAGTGTTCAAGTATTTTGGATTAATCAGAAGTCTAACAGACAAATAGCAAGAAAAGTGAGCACAAGCAGAGCTGGGGATCACAATGATGTAAAAAATCCATTCTTTTTCTACAAGCCGCTGTAGTACAATGAAAACTTTTATTAAGCAAGATACACACAATCAGATAAGCACTTTCGTCTATGCTGATTCAGAGACTAAATTACAGCTTATGCAACTAAACCAACAACCCTAATTAATGTTAAAACGCACCCACCAGCACACTCAGTTCATAGTAAAGCATAAAACCTTCACAAATCTTTATATAGGCAAGACAGAAAGGAAATTTAGGAACCGCATTTATGCACATCTCAGGGATATAAAAAACAAAAATGGAAAGAATGCATTGTCGAAACATTGTATGGAACATGCTGACCGTGGTTTTAAATTTATTATCATTGAGACACTCACAGACATAAGAGGTGGTCCATGGACATTCATTTAGGAAAAACATGAGGCTTTATGGCAACTGAGAACTAATGTCACACAGTGGCCAGTCTTAAATGATGCATTCTCATTGTCCTGTTTACTAAAACTTAAGGCATTAGAAAGATTAATTTTATTTATTGTGTGCTTTACATGAGATTATGCTAATACTGTTTCCACATTTATTATATTGCATTTATTTTATATATATATATATATATATATATATATATATATATATATATATATATATATATATATACATATATATTATATATATATATATATATATATATATATATATATATATATACTTTTTGATGCTAGTTTTATTATATATAGGTTTTTACATAGTTTTTAGTAATTCACAGATTTGTGAAGGTTTTATGCTTTACTATGAACTGAGAACTAGTGCCACACAGTGGCCAGGCTTAGATAATGCATTCTCATTGTCCTGTTTTCTAAAACTTAAGACATTAGAAAGATGAATTTTATTTATTGTGTGTTTTACATGAGATCAGGGCCGGTGTTAGCATTTTGGGGGCCCCTATACACTTTCAGTGTAAGTATCACCCTGTTACTGTCACCCCTACTAAGCAACCTTTTAGTTCACTCTGCAAACTGTTAGAAGTAGTACACACAAGACAGACCTGTAGCTGCAATGCTCTTATATTACAACAGGCTTATGTACCACACTATGTTGGCCTATCTCACAAAAGGACACTCACATGTACTGGTATTTAGTTGCAACAATGATGCACTACAGCAACTCAATGTACAGGTCTGGACTTAAGTGAAATAATGCCCTAGGCCTCCTGTTTAAACGCCTCCACATACACACACTACAGTCTTCCCCTAAGATTCCCCCCCTTCTCTGGCTCCCCATACCAACCACATTATCTTTTTTCTTCCTTTTTCTCACATTTTGCCTTACTCTTCAGCTTTTTCATGAAGCCATGGCTTTCTATATGCTCTGAAATACATTTTAAAGTTTTTTTTTCTTTATACACAACCTTTTCATCCAGTGATGGCTTGAACAGAAATTATGATTAAGGAAAGAAATTCACTGTTCAGCTTTAGTTTTCCTTGTATCCTTTCAACACACCTTTCCTAATCAAGACAGCACAGTAATTATCATTTAGGAAATAACTCAAATAAACAAGGGTCCAAGAAGCCGTAGCTTTACAGAGGTTCTGGGATGCATTTACAGCATTTTCTCAGCCTTTTAATCCAATGGTGGCCTAAACAAAAATCATGAAAAGTAAAATAATTTCAGTCTTCTTTTTTTTTCTTTCGAGGAAGTCATAAGTTGTGCCCATGGCTTAGTGTTCAATTAGTAGCTCACAATAAACAATGAAGCCAGTAGTTGTGGGAATGCATAGTCCTATTTAGGAATACTGCCTGCCTCCCTAACCCCCCAATTAACACAGTCACTGCCTATGCATCCATCTGGTGTTAGAGCTGAAAGCAGAGGTTCAAATTTCCTTAATCATATATTTCAAGTGACTGCTGATTCATAGGTTCATAGGTTCATAGGTAGGTAATAGGCTATTGGCCCTTGGGCCTCTATAAGCCTAGCCAAAAAGATACCCTGGCTTTCGCCACCCAATTATTTTCCTGTGCTCCTGTCGAGCAGAGCCACAGAGATGATCCCTGGGGTGAATTTCATATTTCACATCCAATCATCAAGATTTTTCTTGAAGAGTGCTAATGAGGAGCTTAGTTTGATAAAGATAGTTAGTTTGTTCCAGAGTATGGGAAGTCTCTGGGACAGGAAGCTATCCCTTCAGCATGTTCTGTTTATTGTAGTGACAAGGTTTAGGTCCCTAGAGCATGTAGCTCGGAGGGATTGTGATTTCTTTAAGTGGAGCATGTCCAACAGTTCTGGGTTTGACATAGCTCTGCATGTT
Organism: Protopterus annectens; assembly: GCF_019279795.1. Lineage (NCBI taxonomy): Eukaryota > Metazoa > Chordata > Ceratodontiformes > Protopteridae > Protopterus > Protopterus annectens. The sequence continues at coordinate 30,813,967 of NC_056748.1, forward strand.
AGGCAGAGATCGCCTCTGAGTAGGAAATATGTGACTGAGTAAAGCTGGAGTTTTTTGAGACGGTCTGTGTAGGGCATCTGTATGATGCTGGTAGTCCTCTTTGTGAGGTATTTCTGCGGCCTTTCCAGTTGTTGTAGATGTCTTGTAAGGTACATACCAAAAGGGGCATTGTACTCTATAATGGGTCTAATGAGTGATGACTAGAGTGGTACAACAACCACTTTTTTCCTGGATGAGAAACCTTTTGTGATGAGGTGTGCACATGTGGCGATGTGATTTTCAAAGGAGAGACTACTGTCCACCTGTGTCCCAAGGTCTCTTATCACACCTTCAGTGTTAAATAGACTACCACCTATGTGGTAGCTCATGGGTACAGAGTTTTTACCAAAGGGGATGACAATACATTTTTTGGCATTGAGCTTGAGGCCATGGCTTTGACACCAGGCATCTGTCTCCGTGAGGCCCTTTTGTAAGATATCCACATCGTTAGGAGTTTTGATTATGGCTCCTAGTTTGCAGTTATTTGTGAACTTCATTAGCCAAAGACCTTCTGTGTTAGCCTGGACTTCAGAAGTGTAGATACCAAACAGGAGAGGATACAGGACTGAACCCTGTGGTACTCCACTTGTCACTGGTCTGAAGTCAGATTTGGAGTCTGCTACTTTCACAGTGTGGGTTCTGTCAATGAGCCAGTTGACAACCCATCTTGTGACATAGGGATTTATACCTAGTTTAGTGAGTTTATCTATAATTCTAGAGTGGGGGATGGTGTCAAAAGCCTTGGCGAGATCTAGATAGGCTGTGTGAACTACCTTACCCTCATCTACGACTATGGGGACTACTTCAAAGAAATCTGTCAGGTTTAGGAGACATGATCTGCCTTTTACAAACCTGAAATGGGTGGGGTCCAGAGTTTGGAGATTACCAATGTCTTTGTGTATAAGATCCATTATGATATTTCCATGGCCTTGCAGGCCATGCTCGTTAGGCTAATGGGGCAGTAGTTCCCAAGGTCCATGGTGGCTCCCCCTTTGTGGAGTGGGATAACCGTTGCTGTGCTCCATTCAGTGGGCACAAAGCCTGAAGTGAGGCTATGATTGAACATGGTGCTTAGGTTCATTCAGTAGTTCATTCAGTAGTTCATGTAGAATGCAGCCTGGGATGTTGTCAGGTCCCATGGATGCTGTGTTCTTGGCTTTGGAGAGTGTGGTTTTTATCTGTGCAGCCGTAATTATAGGAACTTTGCATTCTTCCAATATAGAGATGATCCCTTTAGGGGGTGAGAGGTAAGAGGGGGATTAAGTTAGCACTGAACCTATCTGCCAGGATGTTGGCAATATCAGTTGGTTCAGTATATTTAGTGCCATTGTGCTGTAACTCAGAGCAGATCTGAGTGTTGCCATTGAGATTCTTGACATAACTATAGAATGCTTTGTGGTTGTCTTTAGAATCAGTGTCAATTTTGTTTTTGTAACTAGCTTTGGAGGATTTTATGAGGGATCTCAGCTTCTTACTGAGGCTGACCAGGGAGTTCCTCCAATCATTTGATTTTACTCCTTTTTGCAACAGTTTCTTTCTTCTGTTGTAGATTTTGTTTATGGCAGTGGACCACCAGATTTGCTTCCTTTTTTTGGAGGATAGCATCTTGGTTCTGTTAGAGATAGCATGATCCATGCACTTGTGTAAGTGCTTATAAAGTGCATTTGTGTAGGATTCAGCAGTCGTACCTCTATTGTCATGTGCACCTAATGACTAGGTCTAGGATATTGTGTTGTGTAGGATTCAGCAGTCATACCTCTATTGTCCGTCTGCATGTGTGTCGTGAAATTTGCCACTTCTGTCTTAAGAAGTGTGAAGTTGGCTTTGGAGAAATTTTTTATGGTGGTTTCCCTAATGGGGGTGGGGGGGGGGCGAGATGTGGATGTCTAGGGTGATTAGCTTGTGGTTGGATCTGACCAAAGAGGAATTGACCTCTGGTATGGATCATCGGTTGCACATGTTGGTAATAACTAGGTCTAGGATATTGCTGCCACTAGTGGGGATGTGGATAAACTGATCCAAGGCACTGGAATTTATGAATTCCAGAAAACGTTGAGCAAAAGAGTTGGTACATAAGTAGTTTTTCCAGTTAATGGTGGGGTAGTTGAAGTCGCCCATTATTACAGTGTTGGGTTGTACCCTAATATTTTGCAGTGTATAAAGAAATGAGGAGTGGAAGTCCTGGGGCATGGTTGGGGATCTGTAGCAAGTTACAATTTGTTTTACGCACTTGCCCAGAATTAGTTGCACTTGGATAATCTCGGATGCATTATGCTGAGCAACTAGCCTGGAGGTGCAGATATCCCTAATGAATATGGACACGCCTCCACCTTTAGTGTTTCGGTCCAGGTTAGGTGGCCAAAAGGTGTGGTATGAATTATAGCCTGGTAATGCAGGGGTACTCTCTGGAGCCTTGAACCAGGTCTCTGTCACTGCACAGATGTCGATGTTCTCCATTTTAAGGAGTGCCTAGAGTGAATGCATTTTGAGGTTTAGATTTCTAGAATTGATAGCATTGAGTAGCATTACCCTCAGATTTTGCTTGCTTGTACCTGTTAAGGTGGTGAATTTGTCATTTGAACCTTGCTTAAAAAAGGCACTATGGGGTGGGAAAAGCATTAGCCAGTATCCGGAATCCCAATGACGACAGGTGCAGGCCATCTCTGGCAAATCATCGTGGTCTGTCGATCATATCATCTCAGGCAGACAGATACTGGATCCCCTTAGAATTACACCAGAAGCTTAGCCAATTGTTGAAGTCAATCATTTTGTCCTTGGACTGTGGTATCATTCTGGGTGATGGCAGGATGCCACTCAGGGCTAGGGTCATACCTGCCTGGGCTAAAAGATCGGAGAGCTCCTCCATGTCTCTTTTCATGTAGTCCAGGGAGGTACATCTCAGATCATTCACACCAACATGAACAATGACTGAGTCATATTTATACTTGTTGTGGAGTGACCTGAGTGTGTGCATTATGTGGTGGATCCTGGCACCTGACAGGTAGCTGACAGCAACTTTCTCCTTGTTTAGCCTGGTGAGTGGAACATCAGTGTGCCTGACTATAGTGTCACCTATGACTAGAGTGTTGGGTACGTTGTTATGCCTTATGGGCTGTGGTTGAATGGCACACTGAGTTTGTGGGCTATGTGTCTTTTGGGTTGTGTTGGGGGGGTGGAGGTTGCTTGCATTTCTGCTTTGGAGGTCTCTGTTACTTGAGCAGATTTTTATTGACAGCCTCCGCGAATGAAGGTGTGTGTTTCATGTTTCTGTGTGTGTGTTTTGGTGGTGTAGGTTTTGAGGGACTATGTGATGAGTGTGGTGTGGTGCAAGTGTTTACCTTCTCCTCTTGACTGTCTAGTCCGGTCTTGGGTGAAGAGAGCTTTGCTTCCAGTTTGGCTATATAAGTGCATCTCTCATAGGTTGTAGTGTTGGGTGGTAGGAGGAGAGGGTTGTCTGTGTACATGAGGCAAATGCTGCATTGCCCCAAGATGCCCAGATTCATCAGGTAGACAAAAGAAAACACCAGGAGCTGATCCTTAGACATGCCTGGATAGGTGCTTATTTATTAAGTACTAAAAACTGTTTTCCTCTAGACAAGTGAGGAAAGTTGAGTGCTGTAGCAATTTGTAGCTTATTTAGTGCTTACAGTGAGTTTTGAACAAGTGCTGATCTCAAATAAACATATTTTAGTGCTAAAACTTAAAAACTGGCTCATTCTAAGGGAAAATTTGAAGAGCAGACTTTATGGTGCCAGGAATAGTTTAACCCTAGCTAAGCAGCAATGCATATAGTGGATATTATTCTTTTTATAACAGTAGCAAATGAGCAATCTGATTTAAACAAATTAACCTATTAACCAATAAAAAGCTAAAAACTGAGCCCCGTTCCAGCAGTCTTCGATCTGATAAGTTCTAACTGCAAACTCCTGCCACTAGGGAGCAGGGGAACCTTCTCCAAAAAAAGATGGTCTGGATTAGTACTCAAGTTATACAAACAAAGCTAGATTCAGTAGGTCTGAATTTAGTCTATACTACAGCAAACAAGACATACCAATTTCAGAAAGAAACAGTTCAAATAAGCAGGCACAATAAGCCTTTAACGAGAAACTCCCAGCTCAGAAGGGCAGAATCTACCCTCTCCTCCCACAAGAGTGCAGACCACACCTTCTTAATGTAAAATAACTGACCCAAAGCCCAAGTGCTTAAACCAGAACTAATACACTTTTAGAATAACAGACACAAAGTCTTCAATCAGCAACTCCCAACTTAGAAGGATGTAAGCTACCTGTCCTTCCACAACAGTGCAGACCACAAACCTTAATGTTAAACAACTGGTCTGAAGCCCAAGTGCTTCAACCAAAGGCTTAGAATAACAGTTACAATTATAGTGCACCCGCAGGTGTAGCCAAAGTAGATATGGGTTCCCTCCTACCTGAATCTGGTGACACACCTTCTTTAGGCCCAACACCCCAAGGTGGTAAGTGATACCAGATTTTATTCTAGATGACACTTTAGTTTTAAAGGGCAATAGCACAACAACAAACAAATTATTTCAACAGTGCACCAGTCAGCAGTAAGGCAGAGTGAGATATGCATGTAATGAAACCATACATTTACCACCTTCCCCAGAACTCAACAGAAAAGATCTTGACCTTCAAACATGCACACAAAGGCAATATCAATGAGCAGTAAAGCTTTTATAATGCAGCAACACAAACACAGAAAAATGCAATGTCATTGAGGGGAAAAAAGTCTTATAATACAACAGTACAGATATGGAAAAGATGCAATGTCATTAAGCAGTAAAGATTCTTGAAGGCAGCAGTACCAACACATGAAAAATGCAACGTCACTCAACAATAATGATAACGCAACTATACAAATATGAGAAAATGCAATGTCACAATCTTATAAAAGTATAAAAATGACAGCCAAAAGCCTCTCACCACTCCGTAGAGAATATCCCAGTGACCAGGCACCGCAGTTCCTCCAATGAGAAAAATGGAAAATCACCCTCTAGAACTCTGGTAGTCATCTATGGCATCTCTGCACTAGGCACAAGGGAACTCCTTTTCTTGCTGAATCTTATGCAGGAGTGGAACTAATGCTTTCAGAACTTCTCTCCTGAATCCACAAAATACCATCATCCAGGATTTCAGCAAGAGACAGACACAAACTGCTACCATACTTCTCTGTCCCAAAACACTAGAAGAAAAAAATCCAGTCATGCTGCAAGGCCCTTTTCCCTTCAACTAGCCTTTCAGTCTTCCCTCCTTCAGCTAGTGTTCCAGTCTCCTCTCTTTCACTTTCGAAATTGTCTTTTATATTCATGAAAAGGAGCTCCACCTTGTGGTATAATGGAAAACTGCAGTCTATTACTTCTACAATGAAATACAGTGGAAGCTACACATTTTAATCAGGCTACTACCAAGCAGTAGTAAATGGAGCAGAATAAATACAATTGTGTATGTTTAAGAAGAGGCAAAAGCAAAATAAAGTGCATTTTTTAGTAAAGTGCAAGGAGAGAGGAAGAAGGAGCAGAAGAAAAATTGAAGGTTAAGAACCTAAGTGGGTTGGCCTTCTCAAATGTTCTCTCTGTATTAAGTAGAGTGAACACCAGACTGGGAGGGGTGTCCCAGATCAAATTTACAGTAGAGGTGGGCAACTGCAAAGCCACCAACTATAACACCACCACAAAAATAGGGTGGTGGGGAGGGAGAAAAAACAGTTTCAGGATAGATGAGAAACAGAAAACAATGCCGAAAATATATAAAATAATTCAGTCAGGCAAAATTAAGACAATGCAGAACTCTGAAAAGTTAAAATGCCAAGAAATATGCTTATCAATCAACAATATATTTCCAGATTGTTTGAGAATCACACTGCAGCCAGAACACCAGGAGTTTCCAACAGTGTATGCAGGAATTTACAAACAGAAACTATTTTTAAATCAGCAAGCCTTGAAGCAATCAGATAACACAAACGCTGTTAGATCAGTTTTATAAACTTCACCACAGGAATAGGGGGGAGGCAGATCCATGCATACATAGCATGACTCCTCACTCCTCATCCCTAACCTTCAAATGCAGACACCTGTATATGTGCCTGATGTGTGACTGTGAGGAAAGTGAAAAGAATAACGATCACAGTAATACATTCTAACGTGTTGCTCCTAGACAGTGCACGCTTACCCAAGTTATAGTAACCTTCTTTGTACACCTCTGAGGTCTGTCAGAAAAGTAAAAGAATAACGATCACAGTAATACATTCTAATGTGTTGCTCCTAGACAGTGCATGCTTACCCAAGTTATAGTAACCTTCTTTGTACACCTCTGAGGTCTGCCAGAAAAGTAAAAGAATAACGATCACAGTAATACATTCTAACGTGTTGCTCCTAGACAGTGCACGCTTACCCAAGTTATAATAACCTTCTTTGTACACCTCTGAGGTCTGTCAGAAAGTAAAAGAATAACGATCACAGTAATACATTCTAATGTGTTGCTCCTAGACAGTGCACGCTTACCCAAGTTATAGTAACCTTCTTTGTACACCTCTGAGGTCTGTCAGAAAAGTAAAAGAATAACGATCACAGTAATACATTCTAACGTGTTGCTCCTAGACAGTGCATGCTTACCCAAGTTATAGTAACCTTCTTTGTACACCTCTGAGGTCTGTCAGAAAAATAAAAGAATAACGATCACAGTAATACATTCTAACGTGTTGCTCCTAGACAGTGCACGCTTACCCAAGTTATAGTAACCTTCTTTGTACACCTCTGAGGTCTGTCAGAAAAGTAAAATAAACAATGATCACATTGTCCTCAGCTCAAACACAAGCTATAACGACTTCATGTGCACACCTCTAAGTTTTGACTGTGATGCAGATTAAAGACATAATAACCACAGAGTCCCTAGCACACCCCCCCATAGTCTACAACAGTTTTCTATACATACACATCTGAGCAGGGGTAGATTTAGAATGGGTGCAGTTGAAAACAAAAGCTATTATTAGCTTTATCCTAAGGCTTGTATCACAGCACTGTTCTGGTGAAAGACTCTAATTAGAAAACTGATACATTTTTTTCTCCTCATTTTTCCTTAATAAGCAACAGCTTTTGTGGGGGCCCCCACAGAGTCAATGATGATTAAGAGAGTCCCCGTATCCATTTATACAGACTAGATAGTGAGGGCCACCAGACTCTGGGAAGATCTAAGTGCCTGAATGTTCTGTGATATATTTTATGCCTTACTTTTGAAATATAATTACTTGTTAGGTACATTTTTTTACGGATACCCAAAAAAATAATGTATGTGTCCTGATATTACTGGGTGCGTGCGCAGGTAAAAATCAGTGATATTTTGCACACACACACACACACACACACACACACACACACACACACACACACACACACACACACACACACACACACACACACACACACACACACACACACACACACACACACACACACACACACACACACACACACACACACACACACACACACACACACACACACACACACACAAGCACACACACACACACACACAGACACACACACACACACACACACAAGCCATAGCAGTACTAGTTTTGTACTTATTTCAGCAAACAGCAATACATGGTGCAACACTTGTACTGCCACACCAGATCAGAGACTGCTGTTTAGCAGTCGTCAGACAGCAGCATGGGTAAGTCACTTTTATTTCCCTCATTGAGAAGTAAAGCATAGCTGTCACTGTCCCTGATTTCACAGACCTTCCCTGATTTTGCACATACTTTTGCTTTGTCCTTTATAAAAAGTTTGAGGATTGCAAATAGTCAATAAATCCAGACATTAGAATTTTATACTTATTGCCCAAAAATCATGTTGATGTAAAAGGTATTATTCTAGTAAACTTTTATGTGAATTAGAGTAATATTTAAAATGTGTTCCTAATTTTGAGCATTTATTCTGCTATTATTTTTGGCACTGCACTGAATTCATAAACAAAGAATTTGAGAGTTGTAGTATCTAGGGTTCTGCAAGCATTTTTAAAACTTTCTGAAAGAGAAGCCCATCTTTGATGATCGGAAGCACCAGCTCTTCTTAAAATCCAAAGTTTGCAACGAGATAAGTCACTTTGGGCTGCTGATCTCTAGTACTTACCTTGCTCATGTTTTTTATCAGCTTTATCCTAACAGGGTCATAGCACAGCTCTATTCAGGTTAAAGAACATAATAAAGAAATTAATACATTTTGTATTCCTCATTTAAGCAGCAGCTTTTGTGGAGCCCCCCACACTGTCAAGGATGATTAAGGGGGCCCCCTGCAGCCACGAGTATTGTAGGGATCTGAAGTTGACTGTGTAGTTTTAGTGGAGAGAATGCCCAACAGAAGGGTTTAACTAAATTAGGATCGATATGTCAGTGTTAAAATATTTGGTGGAATTATCATGCCTGTTGCTTCATAAAACTCTGTTACTGTAACCAAAAATATTTTTGAATTTTAAGGGAGATATAAATAAGATTGAGTAGCCATCTGGATTATTAAGTATACAAGATTGTTGTGCTAGCTTTTGTTGGTTTGACAGATGTTACAAAATCTCAGGATAAGTTAACTTGCTGTGGTTGGGGCCGCAGGGTTCGCTGGTGCCTAAAGTTGGCTATGCATAAGATTATGCTAATACTGTTTCTACATTTATCATATTTATTATATTATATATATACTTTTTGATACTAGTTTTATTATTATATATGTTTTTACATAATTCATAGATTTGTGAAGGTTTTATGCTTTACTATGAACTGAGTGTGTTGGTGGGTGTGTTTTAACATTAATTAGGTGCATTGGTTTAGTTGCATAAGCTGTAATTTAGTATTTAAAGAATTGCTTCATCCTTATTTCTTTGCGTGAAGAAGTCTCTGAATCAGCAGAGATGAAAGTGCTCATCTGAGTGTGTATCTTGCTTAATAAAAGTTTTCATTGTACTACAGCGGCTTGTGGAAAAAGAATGGATTTTTTACATCATTGTGATCCCCAGCTCTGCTTTTGCTCACTTTCTTGCTATTTTTGTGACTTTTCCTAACAGACAAATGCTTGATGACAGTCATAGTGATTATGCTTAGCTACAGCCCTACAAAATGGTGCTATGGAAAGAACTTCTTTGGTGTTGTTAAAGGTTTAAATCCACAGTGGAGTGAAAGAAATGTATGCACCAATTCAGACTGTATGTGCAGATGTTTTATTGTCATATAAGCAACTTCAATAAAAAGTATTACAAAATGTTTAAGAGGAGATGTTTTTCCTGCAGTGGTTATTATCCTTTAAAAAGCAAAAATCAATAAAATAATGTTATTGTACAGTAGTCACATGTTAGGTCAGCTTGGCGTTATGGTATAGATGTGAGTCTTTGTCTTTTATCTGTGTGTGTGTGTAAACGTACACATGCATTCCAGATAGTCGCAAGAAGTAAGACAAGTAAGTTGCTGGTGGGGATCCTGGGTTTGGGTGATGCCAAAGAATATTTCTTGATGAGGTGATACACACTGTGGCACACTTAACAGTATGAGCACTTTAAAAACTACCCTATTAAGTTCCACCACCCCATGCCTTAGTAATCAGGGAAATTTGTGATGGAGGGCATTACTATATATATATATATATATATATATATATATATATATATATATATATATATATATATATCTATTTCATATGTTCAACACTTCAAAATGCCAAATTTCATATGGCCAACACCATATGATCAACATTTGAAATGTAGAACATATGAAAAACAAAACTAAAAAACAAAAGACACTTCAAAACACTGCTAGCATGGAGGCAAGCCCCCCTGCACCTCCTGTGGGGGGCTCCACCACCCACACTGCCCCATAACTTAAATATACCAACTCTGAGATCGCACTACAGTGCAGGAATGGAAATCTTTCCATTCCGTACTGTACAGAGATGCCGGTTCCACGTTGTTGGCATTGGGTTCCCTCTTAACTGCAGGTTCAAAATGCTTTTACATAATAAAGATTAATTCTCAAACTCTACCAAACCTGATGAACAAGATGCTCTGGCACTGTTCGCAATAATATATTTACTACATTAACGGTCTGCCAGTTCATTTCTAATTAGCTCATATTAAACCTGAATAAATGTACTGCTGTGGCTCTTTCTTCTACATGTGATCAGTCTTGTTCATCTGGAAGAAGGGACACCTGCTAACAGTCATGGGAATGTCTGAATCTTCTATTCGGTGTGTAGAAAACATGTGAGCTGGTAAAGGAGTGTATACGACAGAGTGTGAAGCAGGTACAATAAAGTAGATACAGAAAGAAAAGTTAGAAGTACCAGGATAACAATGGCAGGAAGACTCACGTACCTGTACAGGTGTGAAGAGCAAGTAACAGCTGTAGACTTCAGGACTTTATTTACATGAGCTACAGTAGTACTGTTAACGTTTTCCTACAACCTCTGAAACGAATTCACTGCAGTCTAAGAGGTAAGTACTACATATATTGTCAGTGGTGCAACAGGTAGCACCCTCACCTTTGGTGTAGAAGGAGGTGGGTTCTCTTCCCACACCAAGTAGATCAATTGCCGTGCAGCTTAAAGGGGTGGGGGAATTTTACTCCTGAGTGTGCTGTCCTTTTGGATGAGATGTTAAATGGATATCCCATCTGCTTGAGGTGATGGTAGCTTAGGTGGGTGTAAAAGATTGCATGACGCCTATAAAAAGAATAAAGGAAGTTCCCAGATACCTTCTCCAAACTTCTCGTATTATTATTATTATTATTATTATTATTATTATTATTATTATTATTATTATTATTGTTATTATTATTATGATTATTATTATTATGATTATTATTATTATTATTATTATTATTATTATTATTATTATTATTATTATTATTATTATTATTATTATTATTATTATTATTATTATTATTATTATTATTATCACCTCAGATATTAATAAAAAGAGGCTACTAGTATAGTGGGACTAACCCGGTAAACAAAGAATAAAAAACAGTGTTCATTATTAATTTTATAGTCTACAATAATAAAGACAGCATTCATAAATGTGTACCTTTCTCTTTATTGGTAAATTAATAGTTTTCTTAACATCAGGTGTTTGTCTTTAGTGTTTGCTTGTCTATGACCAAATGTTAAAATAGTGAAGTAATTTCACACTGGATTGTACTTGTGTCTAACTGCAAAAACGCCAGTCTTAATTTATTGTTATGGCACTCCTTTTGGACTTGTGATACAGAATGTTAATAAGATACCTACAGTCATTACATGTCACTGTGAAGAAAGTGGGGCAGGGTGGAATCGAGAAATAGAAAGTACAACACACTCGTGAAGCACTCAAAGTTTAAAGCAATACATATCTGTTTTATTGCAATACTACTAACTTAATTGTATTTATAATCTGTTTATTTTATAGGTTACTGCATAATGCCTGCTTTGAAGTCTACTTTGCCTCACTGTTCAAGATAGGTAAATATGTTGTAGGCAGTTGGGGAAGGCTGGGAAATGCGGAAAGTGTTACTCATAAAGCATCCAGTAACTCACTTATTTCTGATATTCAGCATTATATATGTGACAGCAGTCCTGCTAAACAGAGAAAGAGGGCATGTCAGAAACTGTCGCCATCAAGTTACAAAACTAATTTGAAAAGATTAATGTATTCCATTCCTGTTACGCTGATGCTGATACTACTGCGCCTAAAGCAGCTAACGGTCCTGATTATTGAATTTTTATGGCCTGTAATTAATTGCTGAATTCCGGTTTTGTTCTATTTCTTTCCTGACATTTTAATTTCCACAAAAAGCAGCTGTTTCTATGTACTCTTCTCCAGAAGTCCTAATGTGTGCAATAAAACAAAATGACTTATAGATATGATACCCCCACACACACACTTCATTTAGTCAGCAATTGTTCAAAATCATGCTGATGATGTAAAATTTCATTTTTCCACTTCTGTTCTTATGTTGTACCTATTAAACAACTGTCTTAATATCCCTGACAAATAAAAAGGAGCTTTATAGGATCTGCTGACCGTGATTCAAGATGGTGCTTTGTGATCTGTCAAGCATTATGTTGATTATAGAGAATACAGATATTTGGGTCAGTTTAGAACCTTCTGGAACCTCCCTCAGCTCCCACTGAGAAAGCATGTCAAGAGCTATTTCCAAAATTGTATTTTAAAACATAGACTTTGAAACTTCAAGTGAATAAGTCATATTCAAAGTAGATATTGTGTGCTTGTGTGTGTGTGTGTGTGTGTGTGTGTGTGTGTGTGTGTGTGTGTGTGTGTGTGTGTGTGTGTGTGTGTGTGTGTGTTGTTTATGAGTTACAGTATGACATAATAGACTTTGTGTCTGCTGTGCAATGAAACATTACATAATAAATATTCCTTATTGCACCTGTTACCCTTAGGCTTTCAAATACTGGCCAAGGCTCTTGCCACCTCCATAGTGCCTTTTTAGGCAAGGCTCAAAAGACAAACCCACCGCTGTAAATAGCACAAGTAACAAAAAACTGAGGGTAATACCACTCGGGGTCTATATTATAACATCGAAATCTACAAAGATTGAATGTTATAATATCGAACACTAAACACCGAAATCTGCAAACATCGAACAGTCAGAATAGCGATTTTTTTTTCCCAGGGAAAATAAATCGCTATTCCGAGAAACATACACACAGCACAAACACACACAAAAAACAGCAATCCACACACATACACTTAAAATTCTACACCTAAACTAAACTTTACATACACTACTAGCTATCCACTTACCTTAACCCGACCCTAACCCTAAGGTCCGTCACTATCGCACACTCACCTCTCCCGCGACCTAACCCTAACTCACCTAACCCACCCCCTAACCCTAACCTACACTCAACCGCACACTTACCTGACCCGCACCCTAACCCTAACTCACCTAACCTGCCCCCTAACCTACACACAACCGCACACTTACCTGAACCACACCCTAACGTCCACACAACCTTCACACTTACCTGACCCGCTCCCTAACCCTAACTCACCTAACCCACCCTCTAACCCTAACCTACACACAATCGCACACTTATCTGAACCCGCCCCATAACGTTCCAACATATCGAATGCTGAAAACAGCGAAGCCACAGCAACGGCCCACCGAATTCTTTCCCTGGGAAAGAATTTAGTGTCCTGCACCTTCACTGTTTTCAGCATTCGACAAAACTGGTTCGATATTATAACATTTGAACTTTATAAAATTCGATGTTATAATATAGACCCATGCCACTCAATGCCAGAAGTCTAAACCTCAAAATGCACGCACTCGAGGCACTCCTCAGTATGGAGAAAATCAATATATGTGCAGTAACAGAAACCTGGTTTAAGGCCCCAGAGAGCACCCCAGCACTACCAGGCTACAACTCATACCATACATTTCGGCCACAGAACCCGGACCGAAATACAAAAGGTGGGGGTGTATCTATATTCATCAAGGATAGCCACACCTCCAGGTTAGTTGCAAAGCACAATGCTTCAGAGATCATCCACATGCAACTAACAACGGGCAAAACTGCAATTCAAATTCTAGCTTACTACAGATCACCCACCATGTCCCAGGACTCCCATTCCATGTTTCTGGAAACACTGGGAAACATAAAGGTCCTACCAAACACCCTAATATTGGGTGATTTCAATTACCCAAACATTAACTGGGAGAACTACTCAAGTACTAACTCCCTTGCCAAACATTTCCTAGAATTTATAAACTCAAATGCCCTGGATCAACTGGTCAACACTCCCACCAGAGGCGACAACATATCGGACCTGGTCATCACCAACAATGGTGACCAGTGTTCCACACCAGAGGTCAACCCCTCACTGGTTAGATCTGACCATAAACAGATCACTCTGGATATCCACATTCCGCCCCCCATCCTCGGTCAAGAAAACTACCGTGAAAAACTTTTTAAAAGCAAACTTCACTTTACTTAAGAGAGTTTCAAAGACCCCATGCTAAAGGATAACGCTGTCCAAGCTGCAAAATCCTTTACTAAAGCATTCTACGGGCACTTACAAGAATGCATGGATCATGCTATCCCAAGCAAAACCAAGACTCACTCCTCCAAGAAAAGGAAACCAGTCTGGTGGACCCCTGCCATAAACAAGCTATACAACAGAAGGAGGAAAACTAGTACAGAAAAGAGCAAAATCCCAAGAAGGGAAGACA
>NC_056748.1:30835740-30975740 GCF_019279795.1 Protopterus annectens
TATTAGACAGGGACAATTGTGAATGAAAAAAATGGCCACAGTACTATATTTCAACTTGATGTTATCAAACACACATGTTTAACATACCATCTTATATTTAACTCCAAACATAGCCACCCATATACTTATGTGAAATTTGTGAGGAAAGTGAATAAATAATGAAAAAAACATAAAATCACTTCTCATTTGGCAACAGAGCAAAAATTCAGACTTTAGTAATCAATCAGAAGCGTTAAAGTGTTACTTTATACAAAAATGTTCTTTTGATTAATTAATTAATTAATTAATTAGGATGTGGACATCCTACAAAAGGCCTCACTGAGGCAGATGCCTGGTGTCAAAACCATGGCCTCAAGCTCAATGCCAAAAAGTGCATTGTCATCCCTTTTGGTAAAAACTCTGTACCCATGAGCTACCACATAAGCGGTAGTCTACTTAACACCGAAAGTGTGATAAGAGACCTTGGAACACAGGTGAACAGTAGTCTCTCCTTTGGTAATCATATTGCCACAGTAGTCAGGAAATCCTTCTATGTGGCACACCTCATCACAAAAGGTTTCTCATCCAGGAAAAAAGAGGTCATTGTTCCCCTCTACACGTCACTCATTAGACCCATTATAGAATACAGTGCCCCTTTTGGTATGTACCTCACATGACATCTACAACAACTGGAAAGGCTGCAGAAATACCTCACAAAGAGCATTACTGTCCTCAAACAGATGCCTTATGCAGACCGTCTCAAAAACCTCCAGCTTTACTCCGTCGCATATCGCCTACTCAGAGACAATCTCTGCCTAACATACAAAGCTATGTCAAACCCAGAGCTGTTGGACATGCTCCACTTAAAGAAATCCCAATCCCTCTGAGCTACACGCTCTAGGGATCTAAACCTTGTCACAACAATAAACAGAACATGCTGGAGGGATAGATTCCTGTCCCAGAGATTTCCCATACTCTGGAACAAACTACCTATCTATATCAAACAAAGCTCCTCATTAGCACTCTTCAAGAAAAATCTTGATGACTGGATGGGAGGTAGGAAATTCACCCTGGGGATCACTTCTGTGGCTCTGCTCAACAGGGGCTAAGAAAAATAATTTTCTTGAGTGCCAGGGTACCTTTTTGGCTAGGCTTATATAGGACCTAGGGCCAATAGCCTAGTACCTACCTATGAACCTATGAACCTATGAACATGATTCAGTATTATTTACAAAATGAGGAATGTTACTCATAATCAGGTTCACTTGAGAGCCATTCATAATATTTGGTTGCCTACTAGGGTCTAACAACTTACCTACTATGCTGTGCATGAGCTTAACCCCAACCACAGCATTTTCTTACAGATTCTCCACAGTACCTAATGATGCCATTTCCTGCAGACTCCTTTGAGGCTCTGTGATTCATTATGTTTATCATGAGTGAAACTGAGCAGAAAATCTTGAACTTAAGAAACATGAATTGCTTATTTTCATAGGACACTGCAGCCACAGCTGTTTCTGAGTGATCATGGCAGTGGTTTTACTAACAAAAAAGAGAGAAAGAGAAAGAGAGTTGTTCAGAAGCTGCCCCTGGCTAACTGACACCCTAGGCAACCACTGAGGTCACCTATGCCTAAGGCCTGCCATGGTGGTATCTATGATCAATCTCAGGACAGCACAGCAACTGACTAGCACTTGGGCAGCTTTCATGAAAGAACTAACCAACAAAGTGCGCAACTGTCACTTACTTGCTAAGCCCCCAACAACAGAGACCTTGATCACCCAGCTGCCCCCATTCCCCGCTCTGAGAGCCCCTAAGTCCAGTACAACCCTCAGAAATCTGGGAGCAGAGGAAGATGTGGCGGATTAATTAGTTGCTTTTGAAAAGTATGGAGTTAGAGAGAGAGATGTGGGACCCGACAAAATGGGACAGCCTTCTGTCATCCCTGCCTTACTGAAGATGCCCTAAAAACCTACAAGGTATGCACTTTGCTGTGCATACTTACCAGAAATTTAAGGACGGGATTTATGAAAATAGTTGGGGTTCACCTGAAGCTCAGTCCTGTAAATCTCATAAATGCACTTTTTTTTGTATGGACAAACCACTGATAGCATAAATTATAGATTTGATGCATATCCTAAAACTGCAGCTAGAACCTCTCATAAATAATATAAGTAATAATTTAGAATTTTTGGCTGTATATAATTTAAGAAGGTACTCCCCAGTAACTTAAAAAAGTAAGTAACCCAGACTGATTTTCAACCTACCGAATTTGGAGTTGTAGCGGGAGAGAGCCCATTCCTAGGGAAGTTATAGATTTAATGCCAGAACTGCATGCACAAAGGGCTAATAATAAGCATCCCCTAAGTATACCCTGTAACTAAAAAATGTGTCATCATTTGAAACTATTTGCCTTGAATGCTGTTGAAAAGGCATATAGTCAGGTACTGTACAGTTAGAGTATATGATTTTACATCTGTAAAAAAAAGTTAATAGTTGAGTTGTACTGTATTTTGGTTAATACCAGTAAGCAGTCTCTTAAAGTTTGCATGAGAATATACGATTGGAATGTGACAATGCTGAATATTAACTATTAGAAATGTAGAATTTGTTATTGTGGTATCACCAAAATGATGAAATATGGTGTTATAGTAGTAGGGGAAAGAATTACTACTATTTTTGAATTTATAAAGTGTGATTGCACTGATGAAAAAACAATATGTTTGCAAACATAAAAAACTAGTAAGCAGAAAATTGAAAGGAGGATTGAAAATGGGAGAAGATAGAACGCTTTATAACCCTATTATAAATAAAATTGTCTTGGGTACAATTTTAGTTTCTGTAGCTGTGGTGCCCAGTTTTTTTATGAGGTAAACACTAGTGTGGATTTCCCCAATTTAAAGAACTATGAAAGCTAATGGGGGAGGAGTTCAATGATATATACTGCCAGAACATATCCTCAACAAAGGAAAAGCAATGAAACAGAAGACAGAAAATAAGTCAAGATTTGACTAGGTGAAACAGTTAGATACATCCCCTACTGAGTCTTGTCAAACGAATCTTGTTAAAATACTGAAGGCAGTCAGTATAGGGTATGGCAGATAGTGCAGATGTTATGAAACGACTTTAGTAATTAAAGTTATAAAATAAAATAAATCAGCGAACAGACTGACAGAAAGAAGACCCTAGTTAAGAATACATTAAAACAACAGGAACAGGAACCAAAGAAAGGGTAGAAGGGTCACATTCTGTACAAAATAAAAAAGGAAACCTGAAAAAGAGTCATACATTTCTATCTGCTATACTAAAGCAGCCATCCAGCTAGAAACAGAACCAAAAGTAAAAAGGGACAATCTTACAAATCCACCCCTGAAAAAAGGGAAACAGCCATTACCTCTGAGTAGGAGTTACCCTTCATAGGGGAGGAGCTTGTGTAGGGGAAAGGCCTGTTCCTGGTTATGTAGAAGAGGCCATAGCCTCCAGTTCATATTTGGATATGGGTACTCAGGAAAAAAATGCTTACTTGTCTGAGCTCCAGGCAATGTCCATTTCAAGAAAGCTCTGTGGCAGTATAATACCCTAAGTAGAGCTTTGCACTGTATTTTACTACTGCATATGTTGCGCTTTCACTGTATTTCACACCAGCTGCTGCTTTTACTTAATTTAAGAAAATATCTGTTTCTGTTGTTTTATTCTATTGCTGTTTTTAATTCAAGAAAAATTGTTCTACTTTTTACACTGTTGCTTATTTAATTAAAAAAAACTATATATAAATATATATATATATATATATATATATATATATATATATATATATATATATATATATCCTGCTTTTTTTTCTGTTGTTCCATTGCACTTCTGTTGGCTGTAGTATAGATTGGTTTCAGGCCAGCTGAATTCAGTTTGTAGACTGAGCACTACAAATCAGGACATCTTGTTTTCCCCTGTACCATTGTGGCAGGAGCATACAGTAGGGCTATCTATCTGAATGTTACTGGTGCAGGGCTCAGTTTGAGCTTTTTCATTGGTTTCTTTTTATTAGCTGCTTTGCTCTTGCTTGTGCGTAGCGTACCATCGAGCACCTTCACCCACAAAGGGTAACTCTTGGTGGTTATTGACACAAAAGTGCCAATAGAAGTATTTTTCCTTAGAAGCAGCTGCTGTCTAGCAGAGCAGTTCTTGTATAACTCTCAGCTGTTCAGTGAACCACCCAGCAGAGATTTTCCCTCTTACCTATCAACATCAGACCCTCTAGAGCCCCTCTTTTATAGACATTCTACTGTACACCCCATAGGTTAGTCACCCTACAATAATTCCCTGCCTGATACCCCCATCTTCTTCTCCTTATCTGCTGAGATACCAGGTTCCCATCTTGCATTATGGACTGTCAGTTTCCATCTATGTCTCCTGGCAGCCTGGTAGACATGTTTATTTTAGGCAGTGTAATAACTGTCTCATGTACACTGACAACCCCTTACTCCTAAATCACTCAAGTGCAATTTGCAAGAGATGCTCTTACACTTACAATTTGGAATCACTGCTGTCTCTCTCCCAGAACACCAACACTAAACAGGTTATCAGCTCACACACCTCCACTCCTATTGTAATCTGCACTCAACACATAAACCTTCTTATGCAGAGGTACTATCCAGAAACCTACCTAAACACCAGAGACTTCCAAAACACAAACATGCTACACCTAACACAACATCCAAAGCACCCGATACACATAAAAAACACTAGCACCTGTGTCTCACCACAAAAGCCCTTAAGGCAATGCGCAACTACTCCAAATGTTTTAGTTATAGCTGACTATAGTGAGACATACAGATGCCCCACTCACCGGATTGAACAAGGAGAATGTTATGGTCAGCTGCCTGTCTGGTACAAGGATTCACCAGATCACACATGCACTCAGGTCTCTCAACAACAAATACCAATAAAACTCTTAATAGTTTATGTTGGTGTGAATGACTTCAGATATACTTCTGTGGACTACATGAAGAGAGGCATGATTGAGCTCTCTGAATATGTGTCCCAGGTGGGTATGTCCCTAGCTGTGAGCTGCATTTTACCCTTGCATAGGATGATACCTCAATATAAACAGAAAATGACTGACCTCAATAATTGGCTTAGTTTCTGGAGTCATTCTAAGGGGATCCAGTTCCTGTCAGCTTGGGATGACATGGTGGATAGACCATATTCCTTTGCCAGAGATGGTCTTCACCTGGCACCTCAAGGGTTTTGGTTGCTGGCTATGGCACTTGCCTCCCCCATAATGCCTTTTTAGGCAAGGTCACAACAAGAAAATTCCCGATGTGAAAATATCAAACACAAAGAAACTAAGGGTCATGCTGCTAAATGCTAAGAGTTGAAATCAGAAACTGTAGTCTCTGGAAGCATTCCTCTCCCTGGAAGATGTTGACGCCTGTGTAGTCACGGAAACCTGACTCAAGGTCGCAAAAACTACCCCGGCCTTGCAAGGCTACAATGCCTTTCCCACTTTCAGACTACAAATTGAAGGTGTGAGAACCAACGGAGATGGAGTATCTATCTTCATTAAAGATAATTACATCTCTAGACTGGTTAGACAAGAAAACTCTATGGAGCTACTCCAAGTCCAAATTATTGTGGGTAAGACCACCCTTCAGGTCATCATCAGTTACAAGTCCCCATTCATGAACCAAGATGCCCACAGATTATTTAGACCTACTTGGAACAATTAAGGTACCACCTAACACCCCAGCCATGGGTGACTGACTATCCTTCCATTAACTGGATAACATATGAGCCCAAGCTCACTTGCACAAAAGTTCCTGGACTTTGTTAACTCAAATGCCCTGGATCAAATAGTGCACCACCCCACAAGAGGCTCCAATATTCTAGAAATGGTCCTCACCAATATTTATTTATTTATTTATTTACATTTGTTGACTGTGAATGTCCGACTGGACGCAGGTCCATTTTCAGTGGAGGCCCGGGGAGAAAAGCTCCACAAATTAATATATTACAGACATAGTTACAGATGAAGAATCCTAGCAATTAAAATATTACAAACATAGTTACAGATGAAGAACATAGTACATTCATAGATAACTAGCATCTGTTCCATCCACAAAGTCATAGCAGATATTAGCAATTGCTACAATAAGAAGTTACTGCCATATAATAAGTAGATAGGCAAGAAAGTATCAGAGCTTGCTGTAATCAAAGGTAGTTTGTGGGGTGGAAGAGAGGTAGAGGGTAGATGGAGTGAGAGAAGTTAGAGAGGAGAGTTACAAGGGCATAGCCAGCATGTTTTAGGTGCACTTTAAGTAAAGCTTTGAAGTGGGTGCATGATGGTACAGAGGTTATTGTGGGGGGGTGGTGTTCCATAATTTGGCTATAGTGCTGGAGAATAGTGCTTCTCCAGCAGTGTTATTGGCTCTAGTAACCTGTAATTGATTTTTGTTGCTGGATCGTAGTGGTCTGGTGGTGAAATAGGGTTGGAGTAGATACTAAAGGGATGGGACCTTTAGGGGATGGTTTACCAGTTTGTGGGCGTGTGCGAGTTGATACCATTGAAGGAGGTGAGGGGGTTCTAGCCAGCCTAGTTCAGTAAGTGAGAGACAGTGGTGACTGCGGTAGGATGCCCCGGTGGTGAATTTGGCAATTTTGTTGTAGCAGGTCTCGAGTTTATTTATATCACATTGCCTTAGGTTGGTATATATTGGAGAGGCATAAAGTAGGGTGGAGATAAGGTGCGAATTTGCAACTGAAATCCTAGCTACTTTGGTGACGAGTTGCTTATTTCTGTATAAGGCTCCTAGTTTTTTTGTGGACTTATTTTATGGTCATGGATATGTGAATGTCAAATCTGAGATTGTTGTCTATTTCAACACCTAGCAATTTGGTGTGATCTGTTGGGTGGATAGTGGTGTTGTCTTTGCTGTGATGTTAAAGTGAGAGTTGTTTTGAGTATGTTTGGTGAGTTCGAAGATGAGGAGGTTAGTTTTGTTTGGGTTGAGTATTAACTGGGCATCAGATAGCCAAGTTTCAACAGAGGAAAATGCATCCTGTGTGAACTTTTGCAGTTCGGGTATGGACTGCGCTGAGCAGATGATGGTTGAGTCATCTGCATACTGTATGAGTGTGCCATGTTTGGTGGCAAAGGCTAGATTATTGGTGAAAATAGAGAAGAGTAGGGGTCCAAGGACGGATCCTTGGGGAACCCCTATAGAGACAGGTAGTTGGGGAGATATGTCATTCTGCCATACAATGGATTGTTGCCGGTCAGACAGGTAACTCTGAAACCAGTTGGTGACTGATTGAGAGAAGGATAGGTTAGTGAGGACAGAGAGGAGTTGTTTGTGTGGGACCATGTCAAATGCTATAGATATGTCTAGGAAAGTAGCAGAGGAGAGATGGCCATTGTTTTTATGCTGAAGGATAGTGTTAGTAAAGGAGAGTAAGGCAGTGTTGGTGCTGTGGTTTGGTCAGAAACCATGTTAAATATTAGAAAGGAGGTTGTTAGTAAGGAGGTAGTCTGAGATTTGAGAGTGAATGCATCTTTCTAGTATTTTGGAGAGTGGAGATAGAATCTCTATGGGGCGGTAGTTGGTTAGTTCTGTGGAGGAGCCGCCTTTGTGAATGGGAATTATGTGTGATATTTTCCATAGTTTAGGGGCGTAGCATTCTGAGAGAGATCGGTTAATCAAGATTGATACTGGGTAGGCTAGGACATCAGCTGCAATTTGTAGGAATTCACTTGGGAGGTTGTCTACTGCTAATTTTGTGGGTTTAAGTTTAGTTAAGAGTTTCTTATGTTGGAGGTAGGAATGGGGGAAAATGAGAAGAGTGTGGGGGGATTACTGGGTGAAGGTGTGGGATGTAGGGGAGGGGGGCTGTGTTGTCTGGGAGGATTACTGGGTGACGGTGTGGGGTGTAGGGAGGGTTGTGTTGTCTGGGGATTACTGGGTGAAGGTGTGGGGTGTAGGGGGTTGTGTTGTCTGGGTGGATTACTGGGTGAAGGTGTGGGGTGTAGGGGGTTGTGTTGTCTGGGGATTACTGGGTGAAGGTGTGGGGTGTAGGGGGTTGTGTTGTCTGGGGGGATTACTGGGTGAAGGTGTGGGGTGTAGGGGAGGGGGGTTGTGTTGTCTGGGGGGATTACTGGGTGAAGGTGTGGGGTGTAGGGGAGAGGGGTTGTGTTGTCTGGGGAGATTACAGGGTGAAGATGTGGGGTGTAGGGGAGGGGGTTGTGTTGTCTAGCTAGTGATAGTACGGTTTGTGTGAAGTGTGTGTTGAATGAGGTAGCAATATTTTCTGAGGATTGAGGAATGTTAGTGACCGATGCAACTTCTCAAGTGTAGGACCCACACTGGTTAAATCCGACAATAAATCAGTCATTTTTGAAGTAGCAATAACACCAGAACTCCCCAAAGGAGAAGTCCGGCTAAAAAAACTTCATCAAGGCTAACTATACCCTCCTAAGGAAAGGTATAATTGACTTCTAAGTTTGTTTCCACAGATGGCATTTATGGCTATTCTAAGGTATACACTGATGTCCTGTATAGTTATCTACACAAAAGTATAGACACAGCCATGCAGATATGATTAAAACAAGATTCTCAAGAAAAAACAGACCATCCTGGTGGAAGTCTAGCATTAATAAATTATACAATAAGTGAAAGAAGCTGCTGTTTAAAAATACAAAAGTGAAATTCCAGAACTGTAAGAGCACCCTTCTCAGCCAAAGCAAGCGAATAAGACAACATGTAAAATATTGAAAGAGCAACTATGAGAAAAATTTAGCAACCATAGCCACGGATAACCATAAGGCTTTCTTCGGCTACATCCATAACCTAAAATGTAGGACTCAGATGTGTGCTGAACTAATTGTGGATGGTCACACACACTGACTCTGCAGAAATTGTAAACCTGCTAGCAGACAGGTTTGGGGAAAATTTCACCCCCCTATTCCCCCGCAAGCATACCACAAACCATGTCTTCATCATCTCCTCCTCCCTGCATCTCTAAAGAGCAAGTCATCAGTCCTGTCTCCAAGGCTAAAAGCACAGCCTCCATGGGACCAGATGGCATTCTAGGTTGTTCTTAATGTTCTAAAACAAGAGCTAGCTACTCCATTAGGCACTCTATTCAACTACAGCTTGGGTACTGGCTTTGTCCCTAGTGAACGGAAAACAGTGACTGTTATCCCCCTCCAGAAGGGTGGCTCAGCAACAGGCCTGGGTAACTATAGACCCATAAGTTTAACCAGCCTCATGTGTAAGGCAATGAAACGAATCATCATGGACCTCATAAGGATATTGGTGACCTCCAAACCCTGGATCCATCCCAGTTTAGTTTTGTCAAGGGCAGGTCATGCCTGCTAACCCTGGTGGACTTCTTCAAGAACATGACCAGAGCCACAGAAGAGGGCAAAGTTGTGCACGCAGCCTGTCTTAACTTGGCCAAGGCCTTCGACAATATCCCACTTTCAGGCATCATTGACAAACTAACCCAATTGAATATAAACCCCTATGTTGTCAGGTGGATTGCAAACTGACACAGATTAATAACCCTCAGTCAAAGTAGGAAACTTTACCTCTACCAACAGACCTGGCACTAGTGAGGTCCCACAAGTGTCATTGTTGGGGCCCCTCTTGTTTGTCATATACTTCTCAGAAGTCCAGGCCAAAGCAGAAGGGCTGTGGCTTACCAAGTCTGCAGATGACTGCAAATTAGGTGCTATCATTGAATCCGCTAGCAATGTCTGCATACTTCAAAAGGGGCTTACACAGACCAGTGGCTGGTGCTGAAGCCATGGTCTTAAACTAAATATTTTGCATCATCATTTCCTTCAGTAAAAACAATGTCCCTGCTGATTATAAAATAAACAATAATACCCTAAAGGACCAATTCAGTAGTGACAGACCTGGGAACGCAAGTTGACTGTGACCTTAGCTTTCATGACCAAGTGTCTACTGTGGTGAGGAAGGCATTACGTGTTGCTCACCTGATTAGCAAAGGCATTGCCTGAAGAACAAAAGTGGTTCTAACTCCCCTGTACTCGTCCCTCGTCAGACCTATTATTGAATATAATGCTCCCCTTGGTATGTACCGTACCAGACACCTGCAGCAACTTGAGAGACCTCAGAGATTTCTAACTAAAGAAAATTTCGGTTCTCCAGCACGTCAGACATGTCAGACTGAAGTCACTGTCACTGTACTCAGTAGTGTATAGACTACTTAGGGGCAACTTATGTCTGGTTTACAGGGCTATTTCTGACCCAAATCTAATGGAAATGCTGCAGATCCATAAGTCAAATGGGACTAGAGTCACTCATTCCAAGGACCTCAATCTAGCCTGTGAAATAAACAGGACCTACTGGTGACACAGATAAATATCTCAGTGGTTGCCACTCCTTTGGAATAGGCTTCCAATCCATATCAAGCAGAGCACTTCCATGACCTTTTTTAAGCACAACCTGGATGACTGGATAGGAAACCATAAATTTCTGCTGGGATTGCCCCAGCTTCTTTCCTGAATATGGATAGTCCTTGTTAGAAAACCCTTGAGCATAGACAATATCTCTCAGCTAATATATTGGGATTTAACAGCTAGGCTTGTAAAGACCCTCAGGTCAATGCCTTAGTAACATTCTATGAACCTAGAGCTGGAGAGAAGGTACAGATAGCAGATTGGAAAGCAAAAGAACAGAACAGGCCTAAACCCAACAGAACAGGCCTAAACCCTATCACATACCCCTACTTCAAGCTAAGAAGTGACCTGCTATATAGAATAAACTCAAAGAGAGAACATACACTGAGCCATTTATTAAATCCAAGACCTTTTAGAGCACTTGAAATGAAGTCAGCATACATCCCTGTTTTGAGTGGTCATTTAGGAAGGAGAAAACAAAGGGTAGTGATTTAGCTAAATTTATTGGTCTGGTATATCTAACGACACAGATAACTCTGGTGCTGATTGCCTTGAGTACCAGATGAAAATAACCACAGTAATAAACTTTGTTAATCTGCATAAATAAACTGGCCCAAAGACCATTTCCAGCCATGACCCAGAATATGAGGATTTAAGGCCGCCCTATTGTAAGTCTGATACTCAACAGTGAGAGTCCGAAAAATAATTTAGTGTTATCCTGCACATAAAACAGCAAAGTGTGAAACAGTGTTAACCATTAAAATCATTTTTATAGAAGAGCAAGTCATGATGCACCCCTAGAGTGGGAGCTACACCTCACACCCCACTTCTTATATTTACTAACTTTGAGATCACTGTACCTTGAAGAAGGCAGAATTCTCTGAGATCGAACAGTTCTATGCATATTTCTCCCATTACATTCCTCATATCGCCATGACTTACTTGAAAATACAATGGGAATCCAGATTTATTTCATTTATTTATTTTTTTTTATTTTAGCATTTGTTGACCAAGTAAACACACTGGTCAGGGAACCCTTTTTACCTGTTTGTTAACCAGGTAAGAGCAACCACTGGATAAATTTTCCATTTTAGGGGCAACCCAGAAGCACTTCCTGGTTAAGTGACTTGCTCAGAGTCAAGACAGTAGGCAGATGAAGGTTGAAGGAATCAAACCCTGTACTCAGGGCACACGAAGCAGCTCATTAACAGCTCAGAGCTTAAGTTTTCAACTAACGTCTGGACATTAGCTTTTCAGACATGACTTAGAATCCTCTGATACCTTTGCTCATGTTGAGGTCCCTTTTGAACACCACAATGGACATTGTGAGGCTACTGATGAAATTGAATAATGTCAGTAAATGTATCATAGTAATTACTGATTATGCAAAAACTGGGAGGCAGTACTGAATGAAATGCCAAAGCAAAGTCTGTAATAAAAGAACTATAGTGCTCTTCACTCTGGCAGGAATATCCCGAGAAATTATAACTGACAAAAGCGCACCATTCGTGAGTAGTCATGTATGAACATTGCCTGTGCTTTGAAGTGAAACAGCTAAGGCCATCTGTGCCCCACCCTCAAATAGTTAGGTTAATTGAATGCTTTAACACAGCTTTAGACTCTAAGGCTAAACAGACAGAGTGGAAAAACTGGGACCAACTGCTATCATATTTTCAATTTCTATGAAATGTTCAAACTTCAAATGGGTGCACACCATTTGAATTGTTGTTGTTGTTGTTGTTGTATGGTAGACACCCCCAAGGTTTGCTAGATATAACAAAAGAAATATGAAGAAGAAAATATCCCAGTAAAAAGTCTAATAGGATGCTTTTAGGATCTGCAGAACAACTTAAGAAGTGTGATGCCTGCAGTGAGACAGTGAGTATAAAGACATAGAAGGAGCAACAGAGAATATATTACAGAAATGCAGAGAATGTGTAATAGATTAGCATTCAACGCAGGAGGTCAGGTAATTGAATTAGTATCTGCTCTAAAGGTAAACTTTGCTATAAAGAATCATAGCCCTTTTGAAGTAACAGAAAAAAATATGTAAAATGAATTACAAAGTAAGACAGTCCGGTGAAAGGAAACATGTGGAGAGAATCTTCTACTGAAGTTTCTTTAGTAAGTACAACTACAAGGGAAGGTGAGCCTTGCAGCATATCCTGAAGTCAAAATAGAGGAAATACTACCAGTGTTTCAGTAAAAAGGAGTAAAATAATTTGTGCTGAAGAATAAGGACATATTCTCAAATGTGCCTGATAAAACCAGTTTAATTCTGTTGAACATAGAAACTTTATCTGGCAAGAAAGTAAAAATAAAACAATACTAAATACTGAATACTAAATACTGGAGTCCCAGCATCAAACAAGAATGAAGTATGAAAGATGCTTAACCCTGGGGTTATAGAAAAATATTATAAGGAATGGAACAGTCCCATTGTACTGGTTCTCAAAGAGAATATGGTATAGGCAAATGTTCACTGACTTCAGGCAGTTAAACAGCATATTTAAATTTGATTTATATCCTGTGTCCTGAGTGGGTGAACTGACCGAGAAACTGGGAAGGCTAGATTTGTGTCCGCTTTACACTTAGCCATAGTCTGTTGGCAAATTCCACTTTCTCCGGATTCTAAGGAAGCAAATTATATTTTCCATACCTAGTGTGAGTTTTCATTGTAACATGTTGGCTGGAGGGCTTATAAATCAGCTTACCTTGTTTTTAGCCCCTTTATAAAGTTTACACAATTGAGTGGCTCTTGGCTTATTTCTATAAAGTGAGGTACTTTTATTGAATAGCAAAACTTTTATAAGCTGTTTAAAGTACACTGCTGTTATCTTGAATTACTATATTTCCTTTCCTTAAGTTTAAGTTTGTAGCAGCATTTCACTACGGATACTCAATTACTCTGCTTTTACATTAGGAGGACTGGGATTATTCATCTAGTGGCAGTAGGTGTTGAACACCATTTTTGCATTTCATTATGACTGTTTAGGTCTATCTTACCTTATTATAGCACCAAGAGCCATCGCTGCTTAGAGTGCACCTGGTCAGGGCACTGAGCAGCATCACTGGTTAGGTTAGCATCAGATTACACCAAGTAAGCACCCTTCCCTCATCTTGTTATAAACACCATCCACTCATACCTTACAAGTACACATTAGGACTTGCAACCATGGACGGGCACTGTCCGCTATCTCAGCATCCATCCAGCTTAGATATGATAATCCTGAATGGAATGTAGCAATTGTCTTATGTCCGCTGACAATCACTTAATTCTTGAACAGACAAATACAGTATGTGAGAGATGCAGGTGCTCACAACTAACTTACTCAAACCACAAAAGCCTCTCAGGTGCAGTTCTCAGAAACTCCTCGTGCACACAAACAAGACAATTCCCATCACAGCACATAAAGACACATCTCACTGTGTCTCAACTACCAAGCCCATAAAGCAAAAAAATTAACAACCCAATATTCTGGTCATAGAAGACTCCATTGTGAGAAATATTGATGTCCCTATGACCAGGCTGGATAAAGAGAAGGTTACATTTATTTGCCTGTCAGGGGCCAGGATCCATCAGACAAAACAAGCACTCTGGTCACTTATTTCTAACTACCAGTATGACTCGTAGTCCATGTGGGCATGTATGACCTTAGACATATGTTCTTGGACTGTATGAATAGAGACATGATTAAGCTCTTAGAATGTCAAAGGCAGTTATGAGCCTAGCACTAAGCAGCATTCCACCAACTCCAAGGATGATGCCACAATACCAGCAGGTATGAGCCTGGCACTGAGCAGCATTTTACCATCTCCAAGGATGATGATGCAGTACCAGCAGGTATGAGCCTAGCAAAGAGCAGAATCCTACCATCTCCAAGGATGATGCCACAATACCAGCAGGTATGAGCCTAGTACAAAGCAGCATTCTACCATCTGCAAGGATGATTCCACAATACCAGCAGCTATGAGCCTGGCACTCAGCAGCATCCTACCATCTCCAGGGATGATGCCACAATTCCAACACTTATGAGCCTGACACTGAGCAGCATTCTACCATCTCCAAGGATGATGTCACAATACTAGCAGGTACAAGCCTAGCACTGAGCAGCATTTTACCATCTCCAAGGATGATGATGCAGTACCAGCAGGTATGAGCCTAGCAAAGAGCAGAATCCTACCATCTCCAAGGATGATGCCACAATACCAGCAGGTAGGAGCCTAGGACTGAGCAGCATTCTACCATCTCCATGGATAAAGCAAGAATACCGGCAGGTATGAGCCAGGCACTGAGCAGCATTCTACTACCTCCAAGGATGATGCCACATTACCAGCAGGTACAAGCCAAGCACTGAGCAGCATTCTGCCATCTCCAAGGATGATGCCACAATGTCAGCAGGTACAAGCCTAGCCCTGAGCAGCATACTACCATCTCCAAGGATAAAGCAGGAATACCATTAGGTAAGAGCTTGGCACTGAGCAGCATTCTACCATCTCCAAGGATGGTGCCACAATATCAGTAGGTACAAGCCTGGCACTGAACAGCATTCTACCATCTCCAAGGATGATTTCACAATACCAGCAGGTACAAGCCTGGCACTGAGTAGCATTCCACCATCTCCAAGGACGATGCCATCATACCAGCAGGTATGAGCCTGGCACTGAGCAGCATTCTTCCATCTCCAAGGATGATGTCACGGTACCATCAGGTATGCCCCTAGCACTGAACAGCATACTTCCATCTCCAAGGATGATGCAATACCAGCAGGTACGAGCCTAGCAGTGAGCAGCATCCTACCATCTCCAAAGATGAAGCCACAATTCCATCAGGTACAAGCCTGGCACTGAGCCACATTCTACCAGATCTAAGGATGATGCCACAATACCAGCAGGTATGAGACTGACACTGAGCAGCATTTTACCATCTCCAAGGATGATACTGCAATACCAGCAGGTATGAGCCTAGCAAAGAGCAGCATCCTATTATCTCCAAGGATGATGCCACAATACCATCAGGTACTAACCTGTCACTGAGCAGCATTCTACCATCTCCAAGGATGATGTCACAATACCAGCAGGCATGAGCCTAGCACTGAGCAGCATCCTACCATCTCCAAGGATGATGCCACAATACCGGCAGGTATGATACTGGCACTGAGCAGCATTTTACCATCCCAAGGATGATGTCACGGTACCATCAGGTATGCCCCTAGCACTGAGCAGCATACTTCCATCTCCAAGGATGATGCAATACCAGCAGGTACGAGCCTAGCAGTGAGCAGCATCCTACCATCTCCAAAGATGAAGCCACAATTCCATCAGGTACGAGCCTGGCACTGAGCCACATTCTACCAGATCTAAGGATGATGCCACAATACCAGCAGGTACGAGACTGACACTGAGCAGCATTTTACCATCTCCAAGGATGATACTGCAATACCAGCAGGTATGAGCCTAGCACTGAGCAGCATCCTACCATCTCCAAGGATGATGTCACAATACCAGTAGGTAGGAGCCTAGCATTCAACAGCATTCTACAATCTGCAAGGATGATGCCACAGTACCAGAAGGTATGCGCCTGGCACAGAGCAGCATTCTACCTCCTCCAGGGATGATGCCGTAATACCAGCAGGTACAACCCTGGCACTGAGCAGTATTCTACCATCTGCAGGGAAGATGACACAGTGCCAGCTGGTATGAACCTGGCACTGAGCAGCATCCGACCTTCTCCAAGGATGATGTCACAATACCAGAAGGTACGCGCTTAGCACTGAGCAGCATCCTACAGTCTCCAAGGATGATGCCACAATACCAGCAGGTTTGAGCCTAGCACTGAGCAGAATTCTACTATCTCCAAGGATGATGCCACAATACCAGCAGGTACGAACCTGGCACTAAGCAGCATTCTACCATCTCCAAAGATGATGCCAAAATGACAGCAGGTATGAGCCTGGCACTGAGCAGCATGCTACCATCTCCAAGGATAAAGCAAGAATACCATTAGGTATGAGCCTGGCAATGAGCAGCGTTCTACCATCTCCAAGGATGGTGCCACAATATCAGTAGGTACAAGCCTGGCACTGAACAGCATTCTAGCATCTCCAAGGATGATGCCACAATACCAGCAGGTATGAGCCTAGCACAGAGCAGCATCCTACCATCTCCAAGGATGATGCCACAGTACCAGCAGGTACATGCCTGGCACTGAGTAGCATTCTACCATCTCCAAAGATGAAGCCACAATTCCGGCAGGTATGAGCCTGGCACTGAGCCGCATTTTACCATCTCCAAGGATTATGCCAGAATACCAAAAGGTATGAGCCTAGCACTGAGCAGCATTCTACCATCTCCAAGGATGATGCCACAGTACCAGCAGGTATGAGCCTAGCACTGAGCAGCATTCTACCATCTCCAAGGATGATGCCACAATACCAGCAGGTACAAGCCTAGCACTGAGCAGCATCCATCCATCTCCAAGGATGATGCCAAAATACCAGCAGGTATGAGCATAGCACAGAGCAACATACTATCATCTCCAAGGATGATGCCACAATACCAGCAGGTATGAGCCTGGCAATGTGCAGCATCCTATTATCTCCAAGGATGATGCCACAATACCATCAGGTACGAACCTGTCACTGATCAGCATGCTACCATCGCCATGGATGATGCCATAATACCAGCTGGTACGAGCCTAGCACTGAGCAGCATTCTACCATCTCCAAAGATGATGTCACAATACCAGCAGGTATGAGCCTAGCACTGAACAGCATCCTATCATCTCCAAGAATGATGCCACAAGAGCAGCAGGTATGGGCCTGGCACTGAGCAGCATTCTACCATCTCCAAGAATAATGGCACAATACCAGCAGGTACGAGCCTGAAACTGAGCAGCATTCTACTATCTCCAAGGATGATGTCAGAGTACCATCAGGTATGAGCCTAGCATTCAACAGCATTCTACCATCTGCAAGGATGATGCCACAGTACCAGAAGGTATGTGCCTGGCACAGAGCAGCATTCTACCTCCTCCAGGGATGATGCCATAATACCAGCAAGTACGAGCCTGGCACTGAGCATCATTCTACCATCTCCAAGGATAATGCCACTATACCAGCAGGTACAACCCTGGCACTGAGCAGTATTCTACCATCTGCAGGGAAGATGACACAGTGCCAGCTGGTATGAACCTGGCACTGAGCAGCATCCGACCTTCTCCAAGGATGATGTCACAATACCAGCAGGTACAAGCCTGGCACTGAGCATCATTCTACAAACTCCAAGGATAATGCCACAGTACCAGCAGGTATGAGCCTAGCACTGAGCAGCATTCTACCAACTCCAAGGATGATGACATAATACCAGCAGGTATGAGCCTGGCACTGAGCAGCATTCTACCATCTCCAAGGATGATGTCACTGTACCATCAGGTATGAACCTAGCTCTGAGCAGCATACTACCATCTCCAAGGATGATGAAATAATACTAGCAAGTACGAGCCTAGCACTGAGCAGCATTCTACCATTTCCAAAGATGAAGCCACAATACCAGCATGTTTGAGCCTAGCACTGAGCAGCATGCTACCATCTCCAAGGATGATGCCACAATCCCAGCAAGTTTGAGCCTAGCACAGAGCAGCATCCTATCATCTCAAGGATAATACCACAATACCAGCAGGTATGAGCATAGCATTCAACAGCATTCTACCATCTGCAATGATGATGCCACCGTACCAGAAGGTATGATCCTGGTACTGAGCAGCATTCTTCCATCTCCAAGGATGATGCCACAGTACAAGCAGGTACAAGCCTGTCACTGAGCAGCATTCTACCATCTCAAGGATGATGCCATAATACCGGCAGGTGTGATCCTGGCACTGAGCAGCATCCTACCATCTCCAAAGATGAAGCCACAATTCCGGCAGGTACGAGCCTGGCACTGAGCAACATTCTTCCAGCTTAAATAATGATGCCACAATACCAGCAGGTACAAGACTGGCACTGAGCCACATTTAACCATCTCCAAGGATGATGCTGCAATACCAGCAGGTATGAGCCTAGCACTGAGCAGCATCCTACCATCTCCAAGGATGATAATATAATACCAGCAGGTATGAGGCTGGCATTGAGCAGCATTCTACTATCTCCAGGGATGATGTCACAATACCAGCAGGTATGAGCCTAGTACTGAACAGCATCTATCATCTCCAAGAATGATAACAGAATTCCAGCAGGTATGAGCCTATCACCGAGCAGCATTTTCCATCTCCAAGGATGATGCTGCAATACCAGCAGGTATGAGCCTAGCAAAGATCAGCATCCTACCATATCCAAGAATGATGCCAGAATACCAGCAGGTATGAGCCTAGCACTGAGCAGCATTCTACCATCTCCAAGGATGATGCCATAATACCAGCAGGTATGAGCCTAGCACTGAGCAGCATTCTACCATCTCCAAGAATGATGCCACAAGAGCAGCAGATATGAGCCTGGCACTGAGCAGCATTCTACCATCTCCAAGAATAATGGCATAATACCAGCAGGTACGAGCCTAGCACTGAGCAGCATTCTACCATCTCCAAGAATGATGCCACAAGAGCAGCAGATATGAGCCTGGCACTGAGCAGCATTCTACCATCTCCAAGAATGACGGCACAATACCAGCAGGTATGAGGCTAGCATTGAGCAGCATCCTAACATTTCCAAGGAAGATGCCATAGTACCAGCAGGTATGAGCCTAGCACTGAGCAGCATTCTACCAGATCAACTATGATGCCACAATACCAACAGGTACGACCATCGCACTGAACAGCATCCTACCATCTCCAGAGATGATGCCACAATAACAGCATGTACGAGTCTAGCACAGAGCAGAATTCTACCATCTCCAAGAATGATGCCACAAAACCAGCAGGTATGAGCCTAGCATTGAGCAGCATTCCACCATCTGCAGGGAAGATGCCACAGTGCCAGCTGGTATGAACCTGGCACTGAGCAGCACCCGACCTTCTTCAAGGATGATGCCACAGTACCAGCAGGCATGAGTCTGGCACTGAGTAGCATTCTACCAACTCCAAGGATGATGGAATAATTCCAGCAGGTATGAGCCTGGCACTGAGCAGCATTCTACCATCTCCAAAGATGAAGCCACAATTCCAGCAGGTACGACCCTGGCAGTGAGCCACATACTACCATCTCCAAGGATGATGCCACAATACCACCAGGTAGGAGCCTGGCACTGAGCAGCATTTTACCATCTCCAAGGATGATGATGCAATACCAGCAGGTATGAGCCTAGCAAAGAGCAGAATCCTATCATCTCCAAGGATGATGCCACAATACTAGCAGGTTTGAGCCTAGCACTGAGCAGCATTCTACCATCTCCAAGGATGATGCCATAATCCCAGCAAGTATGAGCCTAGCACTGAGCAACATCTTATCATCTCCAAGGATAATGCCACAAAACCAGCAGGAATGAGCCTGGCACTGTGCAGCATCCTATTAGCTCCAAGGATGATGCCATAATACCAGCACATATGAGCCTAGCACTAATCAGCATTCTACCATCTCCAAGGATGATTCCACAATACCAACAGGTATGTGCTTGGCACGGAGCAGCATTCTATCATCTCCAAGGATGACCGCACAATACCAGCAGGTGCAAGCATAGCACAAAGCAGCATCCTACCATCCCCAAGGATGGTGCCACAATACCAACAAGTATGAGCCTGGAACAGAGCAGCATGCTACCATCTCCAAGGATGATGCCACAATACCAGCAGGTACAAGCCTGTCACTGATCAGCATTCTACCATCTCAAGGATGATGCCATAATACCAGCAGGTGTGATCCTGGCACTGAGCAGCATCCAACCATCTCAAAGGATGATGCCACAATAACAGCAGGTATGAGCCTAGCACTGAGCAGAATTCTGATATCTCCAAGGATGATGCCACAATACCAGCAGGTACGAACCTGGCACTGAACAGCATTCTACCCTCTCCAAAGATGATGCCAAAATACCATCAGGTATGGGCCTGGCACTGAGCAGCATCCTGCCATCTGGAAAGATGATGCCACAATGCCAGCAGGTATGAGCCTGGCACTGAGCAGCAATCTACCATCTCCAAGGATGTTGGCACACTACCATCAGGTATAAACCTAGCACTGAGCAGCATACTACCATCTCCAAGGATGATGCAATACCAGCATGTACGACCCTAGCAGTGAGGAGCATCCTACCATCCCCAAAGATGAAGCCACAATTCCGGCAGGTACGAGCCTGGCACTGAGCAACATTCTACCAGCTCAAAGAATGATGTCACAATACCAGTAGATACGAGACTGGCACTGAGCAGCATTTTACCATCTCCAAGGATGATGCTGCAATCCCAGCAGGTATGAGCCTAGCAAAGAGCAGCATCCTACCATCTCCAAGGATGATGCCAGAATACCAAAAGGTATGAGCCTAGCACTGAGCAGCATTCTGCCATCTCCAAGGATGACGCCACAATACCAGCAGGTATAAGCCTCACACTGTGCAGCATCCTATTATCTCCAGGGATGATGCCACAATACCATCAGGTATGAACCTGTCACTGATCAGCATGCTACCATCTCCAAGGATGATACCATAATACCAGCTGGTATGAGCCTAGCACTGAGCAGCATTCTACCATCTCCAAGAATGATGCCACAAGAGCAGCATGTATGAGCCTGGCACTGAGCAGCATTCTACCATCTCCAAGAATAATGGCACATTACCAGCAGGTATGAGCCTAGCACTGAGCAGCATCCTACCATCTCCAAAGATGAAGCCACAATTCCAGCAGGTATGAGCCTGGCACTGACCCATATTCTACCATCTCCAAGGATGATGCCACAATACCAGCAGGTACAAGACTGGCACTGAACAGCATTTTACCATTTCCAAGAATGATGCCACAATGCCAGCAGGTATGAGCACAGCACTGAGCAGCATTCTATCATCTCCAAGGAGATGTCACAATAGCAGGTATGAGCCTAGCACTGAACATCATCCTATCATCTCCAAGAATGAAGCCAGAATACCAGCAGGTACGAGCCTAGCACTGAGCAGCATCCTACCATCTCCAAAGATGAAGCCACAATTCCAGCTGGTATGAGCCTGGCACTGAGCAGCATTCTACCATCTCCAAGGATGATGCCACAATACCAGCAGGTATGAGCCTGGCACTGAGCAGCATCCTACCATCTCCAAGGATGATGCCACAATACCAGCAGGTATGAGCCTAGCACTGAGCAGCATCCTACCATCTCCAAGGATGATGCCACAATACCAGCAGGTATGAGCCTGGCACTGAGCAGCATCCTACCATCTCCAAGGATGATGCCACAATACCAGCAGGTATGAGCCTAGCACTGAGCAGCATTCTACCATCTCCAAGGATGATGCCACAATACCAGCAGGTATGAGCCTAGCACTGAGCAGCATTCTACCATCTCCAAGGATGATGCCACAATACCAGCAGGTATGAGCCTGGCACTGAGCAGCATCCTACCATCTCCAAGGATGATGCCACAATACCAGCAGGTATGAGCCTAGCACTGAGCAGCATTCTACCATCTCCAAGGATGATGCCACAATACCAGCAGGTATGAGCCTGGCACTGAGCATCATTTTACCATTTCCACGGATAATGCCACAGTACCAGCAGGTACGAGCTTAGCACTGAGCAGCATTCTACCATCTCCAAGGATGATGCTAATACAACAGGTATGAGCCGAGCATTGAGCAGCATTCTACAATCTGCAAGGATGATGCCACAATACCAGCAGGTATGAGCCTGGCACTGAGCAGAATCCTACCATCTCCAAGGATGATGCCACAATACCAGCAGGTATGAGCCTGGCACTGAGCAGCATTCTACCATCTCCAAGGATGATGCCACAATACCAACAGGTATGAGCCTAGCACTCAGCAGCATTCTACCATCTCCAAGGATGATGCCACAATACCAGCAGGTACAATCCTGGCACTGAGCAGCATTCTTCCATCTTCAAGGATGATACCACAATACCAGCAGGTATGAGCCTGGCACTGAGCAGCATCCTACCATCTCCAAGGATGATGCCACAATACCAGCAGGTATGAGCCTGGCACTGAGCAGCATCCTACCATCTCCAAGGATGATGCCACAATACCAGCAGGTATGAGCCTAGCACTGAGCAGCATTCTACCATCTCCAAGGATGATGCCACAATACCAGCAGGTATGAGCCTAGCACTGAGCAGCATCCTACCATCTCCAAGGATGATGCCACAATACCAGCAGGTATGAGCCTGGCACTGAGCAGCATTCTACCATCTCCAAGGATGATGCCACAATACCAGCAGGTATGAGCCTATCACTGAGCAGCATCATACCATCTCCAAGGATGATGCCATAATACCAGCAGGTATGAGCCTAGCACTAAGCAGCATCCTACCATCTTCAAGGATGATGCCACAATACCAGCAGGTATGAGCCTAGCACTGAGCAGCATTCTACCATCTCCAAGGATGATGCCACAATACCAGCAGGTATGAGCCTGGCACTGAGCAGCATTCTACCATCTCTAAGGATGATGCCACAATAACAGCAGGCATGAACCTAGCACTGAGGAGCATTCTACCTTCTCAAGGATGATGCCATAATACCAGCAGGTACGATCCTGACACTGAACAGCATCCTACAATCTCCAAGGATGATGCCACAATACCAGCAGGTATGAGCCTAGCACTGAGCAGCATTCTACCATCTCCAAGGATGATGCCACAATACTAGCAGGTATGAGTCTAGCACTGAGCAGCATCCTACAATCTCCAAGGATGATGCCACAATACCAGCAGGTACGTGCTTGGCACTGAGCAGCATCCTACCATCTCCAAGGATGATGCCACAATACCAGCAGGTATGAGCCTAGCACTGAGCAGCATTCTACCATCTCCAAGGATGATGCCACAATACCAGCAGGTATGAGCCTGGCACTGAGCAGCATTCTACCATCTCCAAGGATGATGCCACAATACCAGCAGGTATGAGCCTAGAACTGAGCAGCATTCTACCATCTCCAAGGATGATGCCACAATACAAGCAGGTATGAGCCTAGCACTGAGCAGCATCCTACCATCTCCAAGGATGATGCCACAATACCAGCAGGTACAAGCCTGGCACTGAGCAGCATTCTACCATCTCCAAGGATGATGCCACAATACCAGCAGGTATGAGCCTGGCACTGAGCAGCATTCTACTATCTAAAAGGATATGCCACAATACCAGCAGGTATGAGCCTGGTACTGCACAGCATCCTACCATCTCCAAGGATGATGCCTCAATACCAGCAGGTATGAGCCTAGCACTGAGCAGCATCCTACCATCTCCAAGGATGATGCCACAATACCAGCAGGTATGAGCCTAGCACTGAGCAGCATTCTGCCATCTACAAGGATGATGTCACAATACCAGCTGGTATGTGCCTAGCACTGAACAGCATCCTGCCATCTCCAAGAATAATGGCACAATACCAGCAGGTACAAACCTAGCAATGAGCAGCATCCTATGATCTCCATGGATGATAATATAATACCAGCAGGTATGAGGCTAGCATTGAGCAGCATTCTACCATCTCCAAGGACGATTCCACAATACCAGCAGGTACAAGCCTAGCACTGAGCAGCATTCTACTCTCCAAAGATGTTGCCACAATACCAGCAGGTATGAGCCTGGCACTGAGCAGAATCCTACCATCTCCAAGGATGATTCCACAATACCAGCAGGTACGAGCCTAGCACTGAGCAGCATTCTACACTCTCCAAAGATGTTGCCACAATACCAGCAGGTACGAGCCTGGCACTGAGCAGCATCCTACCATCTCCAAGGATGATACCTCATTACCAACAAGTATGACCCTGGCACTGGGCAGCATTCTACCATCTAAAAGGATATGCCACAATACCAGCAGGTATGAGTCTGGTACTGCACAGCATCCTACCATCTCCAAGGATGAAGCCTGAATACCAGCAGGTATGAGTATAGCACTTATCAGCATCCTGCCGTCTGCAAGGATGATCCCATAATACCATCAGGTACGAGCCTAGCACTGAGCAGCATTCTGCCATCTACAAGGATGATATCACAATACCAGCAGGTATGTGCCTAGCACTGAACAGCATCCTACCATCTCCAAGAATGATGCCACAAGAGCAGCAGGTACGAGCCTGGCACTGAGCAGCATTCTACCATCTCCAAGAATAATGGCACAATACCAGCAGGTACGAGCCTGACACTGAGCAGCATCCTACGATCTCCAAGGATGATAATACAATACCAGCAGGTATGAGGCTGGCATTGAGCAGCATCCTAACATTTCCAAGGATGATGCCACAGTACCAGCAGGTATGAGCCTATCACTGAGCAGCATCCTAATATCTGCAAGGATGATGCCATAATACCAGCAGGGATGAGTGTAGCATTCAACAGCATTCTACCATCTGCAGGGATGATGCCACAGTACCAGAAGGTATGATCCTGGTACTGAGCAGATTTCTTCCATCTCCAAGGATGATGCCACAATACCAGCAGGTACGAGCCTGTCACTGAGTAGCATTCTACCATCTCAAGGATGATGCCGTAATACCATCAGGTACAAACCTGGCACTGAGCAGCATCCTACCATCTCCAAGGATGATGCCACAATATCAGCAGGTATGAGCCTTGCAGAATTTTACCATCTGCATAGATGATGCCATAATACAACCAGATATGAGCCTGGCAC
Source organism: Protopterus annectens (assembly GCF_019279795.1). NCBI lineage: Eukaryota > Metazoa > Chordata > Ceratodontiformes > Protopteridae > Protopterus > Protopterus annectens. The sequence goes on from NC_056748.1 coordinate 30,860,940, forward strand.
TGAGCAGCATCCTACCATCTCCAAGAATGATGCCACAATACCAGCATGTACGACCGTGGTACTGTGCAGCATTCTAACATCTCTAAGGATGATGCCACTATACCAGCAGGTATGGACATAGCACCAAGCAGCATTCTCCCATCTCAAGGATGATGCCATAATACCAGCAGGTGAGATCCTGGCACTGAGCAGCATCCTACCATCTCAAAGGATGATGCCACAATACCAGCAGGTATGAGCCTAGCACCCAGCAGAATTCTGCTATCTCCAAGGATGATGCCAAAATACCAGCAGGTTTGAGTCTAGCACTGAGCAGCATCCTACCATCTCCAAGGATGATGCCACAATATCAGCAGATATGAGCCTTGCACTAAGCAGCATCCTACCATCTCCAAGGATGATTCCACAATACCAGCATGTACGAGCCTAGCACTGAGCAGCATTCTACAATCTCCAAAGATGATGCCACAATACCATCAGTTATGAGCCTTCCACTGAGCAGCATTCAACCATCTCCTAGGATGATGTCACAATACCAGCAGGTACAATCCTAGCACTGAGCAGCATTTTACCATCTGCATAGATGATGCCACAATACAACCAGTATGTGGCTGGCACTGAGCAGCATCCTATCATCTTCAAGGATGATGCCAGAATACTAGCAGGTACGAGCCTGGGACTGAGCAGCATCCTTTCGTCTGCAAGGATGATGCCACAGTGCCCTCAGGTATGAGCCTGGCACTGAACAGCATCCTACCATCTCCAAGGATGATGCTACAATACCAGCAGATATGACCCTGGCACTGAGCAGCACTCTACCATCTATAAGGATGATGTCACAGTTTAAGCAGGTATGAGCCTAGCACTGAGCAGCATCCTACCATCTCCAGATATGATGCCACAATACCAGCACATATGAGTCTAGAACAGAGCAGCATTCTACCATCTCAAAGGATGATTCCACAATACCAGCAGGTATGAATCTGGAACTGAGCAGCATTCTACCATCTCCAAGGATGATGCCACAAAACCAGCAGGTATGAGCCTACCTTTGAGCAGCATTCTACCATCTGCAAGGATGATGCTACAGTACCAGCATGTATGAACCTGGCACTGAGTAGCATCCGACCATCTCCAAGGATGAGGCCACAATACCAGCAGGTAAAAGCCTAGCACTGAGCAGCATTCTACAATCTCCAAGGATGCTGCCACAAAGCAAGCAGGTATGAGCCTAGCACTAAGGAGCATCCTACCATCTCCAAGGTTGATGCCACAGTACCAGCAAGTACGAGCCTAGCAGTGAGCTGCATTCTCCCATCTCTAAGGATGATGCCACAATACCAGCAGGTATGAGCCTAGCACTGAGCAGCATTCTACCATCTCCAAGGATGATGCCACAATACTATAATGTATGAGCCAGGCACAGACCAGCATTCTACCATCTCCAAGGATGAGGCCACAATACCAGTAGGTACAAGCCTAGCACTGAGCAGCATCCTATAATCTCCACGGATGATGCCACAATACTAGGAGGAATGAGCCTGGCACGGAGCAGCATCCTACCATCTCCAAGGATGAGACCACAATGCCAGTAGGTACAAGCCTAGCACTAAGCAGCATCCTACCATCTCCAAGGATGATGCCACATTACCAGCAGGTACAAACCTAGCACTGAGCAGCATTCTACAATCTCCAAGGATGGTGTCACAATACCAGCAGGTATGAGTCTAGCACTGAGCAGCATCCTACATTCTCCAAGGATGATGCCAAAACACCAGCAGGTACAAGCCTGGCACTGAACAGCTTATTACCATCTCCAAGGATGATGCCACAATACCAGCAGATAGCCTTGCACTGAGTAGAATCCTGCCATCTCAAAGGATGATGCCATAATACCAGCAGGTGCATGCCTAGCACTGAGCTGCTTTCTATCATCTCCAAGGATGGAGCCACAATACCAGCAGGTATGAGCCTGGCACTGAGCATCATCCTACCATCTCCAAAGATGATGCAACAGTATCACCATGTATGTGCCTAACAATTACAATTTCAGCAGGTACGAGCCTGGCACTGAGCAGCATTCTACCATCTCCAAGGATGGTGGCACTGCACCAGCAGGTAAGAGCCTAGCACTGAGCAGCATTCTACCATCGCCAAGGATGATGCTACAATATCAGCAGGTACGAGCTTAGCACTGAGCAGCATCCTACCATCTCCAAGGATGATGCCACAATACCAGCAGGTATGACCCTGCACTGAGCAGCATTCCACCATCTCTAAGGATGATGCCACAGTTCCAGCAGGTATGAACCTAGCACTGAGCATCATTCTACTATCTCAAGGATGATGCCATAATAGTAGCAGGTACGATCCTGGCACTGAGCAGCATCCTACCATCTCCAAGGATGATGCCACAATACCAGCAGGTATGACCCTGGCACTGAGCATCATTCTATCATCTCAAGGATGATGCCATAATACTAGCAGGTACAATTTTGGCACTGAGCATAATCCTAACATCTCCAAGGCTGATTCCACAATACCACCAGGTATGAGTCTGGCATTGTGCAGCATCCAACCATCTCCAAGGATGATGCCCCAATACCAGCAAGTATTAGCCTAGCATGTAGCAGCATTCTACCATCTCCAAGGATGATGCCACAATACCAGCAGGTATAAGCCTAGCACTGAACAACATCCTATAATCTGCAAGGATGGTGCCACAATACCAGCAGTTATGAGCCTAGTACTTACCAACATCCTACAATCTCCATGGATGATGTCACAATACCAGCATGTACGAGCCTGTCACTGAGCAGCATCCTACAATCTCCAAGGATGGTGCCAGAATACCAGCAGGTATGAGCCTGGCACTGAGCAGCATTCGGCCATCTCCAAGGATGATGCCACAATACCAGCAGGTAAGAGCCTGGCACTGAGCAGCATTCTACCATCTCCAAGACTGATGTCACATTACCAGCAGATATGAGCCTAGCACTGAGCAGCATTTTACCATCTCCAAAGATGATGTCACAATACCAGCAGATACAAGCTTGGCACTTAGCAGCATCCTACCATCTCCAAGGATGATGTCACAATACCAGCAGGTACGAGCCTAGCATGCAGCAGCATCCTACAATCTCCAAGCATGATGCCACAATACCGGCAAGTATGAGCCTAGCACTGAGTAGCATTCTGCCATCTCCAAGGCTGCTGCCACAATATCAGCAGGTTCAAGCCTGGCACTGAGCAGCATTCTACCATCTTCAAGGATGATGCCACAATATCAGCAGGTCTGAGCCTAGCACTGAGCAGAATCCTACCATCAACACGGATGATGGAAGAATACCAGCAGGTATGAGCCTGGCACTGAGCAGCATCCTACAATCTGCAAGGATGATGCCACAATACCAACAGGTATGACCCTAGCTCTGAGCAGCATTCTGCCATCTCCAAGGATGATGCCACAATACCAGCAGATATGAGCCTGGCACTGTGCAGCATCCTACCATCTCAAAGGATGATGTAACAAAACCAGCTGGTATGAGCCTGGCACTAGGCAGTCCCCTACCATCTCAAACTATGATGCCACAATACCAGCAGGTAAGAGCCTGGCACTGAGCAGCATATTACCATCTCCAAGGATGATGCCACAATAGCAGCAGATATGATCTTGGCACTGAGTAGTATCCTGCCATCTCCAAGGATGATGACATAATACCAGCAGGTGCATGCCTAGCAATGAGCTGCTTTCTACCATCTGCAAGGATCATGCCAGAATACCAGCAGGTATAACCCTGGTACTGAGCAGCATACTACCATCTCCAAGGATGATGTGACAATACCAACAGGTATGAGACTGCCACTGAGCAGTATCCTACCATCTCCAAGGATGATGCCACAATACCAGCAGGTATGAGCCCGGCACTGAGCAGCATCCTACAGCAGGTATGAGCCTAGCACTGATTAACATCCTACAATCACCAAGGTTGATGACACAGTAGCAGCAGGTATGATCAGCCTAGCACTGAGCAGCATTTTACCATCTCCTAGGATGGTGCCACAATGCCAGCAGGTACAATCCTAGCACTGAGGAGCATTCCACCATCTCCAAGCATGATGCCACAATACCAGCAGGTATGACCCTGGCACTGAGTAGCATTCCACCATCTCTAAGGATGATGTCACAATATCAGCAGATATGAACCTAGCACTGGGCATCATCACCAAGGTTGATGACACAGTAGCAGCAGGTATGATCAGCCTAGCACTGAGCAGCATTCAACAATCTCAAAGGATTATGCCACAATACCAGCAGGTAAGAGCCTGGCACTGAGCAGCAATCTACCAACTCCAAGGTTGACTTCACAATACCAGCAGATTCGAGCCTAGCACAGAGCAGCATTTTACCATCTCCAAAGATGATGCCACAATACCAGCAGGTACAAGCTTGGCACTTAGTGGCATCCTACCATCTCCAAGGATGATGCCACAATACCAGCAGGTACGAGCCTAGTACACAGCAGCATCCTACCATCTCCAAGAATGATGCCACAGTACCAGCAGGTATGAGCCTAGCACTGAGTAGCATTCTGCCATCTCCAAGGATGATGCCACAATATCAGCAGGTACGAGCCTGGCACTGTGCTGCATTCTACCATCTTCAAGGATGATGTCACAATACCAGCAAGTATGAGCCTAGCACAAAGCAGAATTTTATCATCTCCAAGGATGATGTCACAATACCACCAGGTACGAGCCTGGCACTGAGCAGCATCCTACTATCTCCAAGGATGATGCCAGAATACCAGCAGGTACGAGACTGGTGCTGAGCAGCATCCTACCAACTTGAAAGATGATACCTCAGTACCAGCAGGTATGAGTCTACCACTGAGTAGCATTTTACCACCTCCAAGGATGATGCCATAATACCAGCAGGTACAAACCTGGCACTGAGTAACATTCCACAATCTCTAAGGATGATGCCAGAATACCAGCAGGTATGAACCTAGCACTGAGCAGCATCATAAAGATCTTCAAGGATGATGCCACAATACCAGCAGGTATGAGCCTGGCACTGAGCAGAATCCTACCATCTGCAAGCATGATGTCACAATACCAGCAGGTATGTGCCTGGCACTGAGCATCATCCTACCATCTTCAAGGATGATGCCACAATACTAGCATGTATGCTCCTGGCACTGAGCAACATCCTACCATCTCCAAGCATGATGCCACAATACCAGCAGGTACGAGACTAGTGCTGAGCAGCATCCTACCATCTCGAAGGATGATGTCTCAGTACCAGCAAGTAAGAGTCTACCACTGAGCAGCATTTTACTACCTCCAAGGAAGATGCCATAATACCAGCAGGTATGACCCCAGCAATGAGCAGCATTCTACCATCAGCAAGGATAATGCCACAATACCAGCAGGTATGAGCCTGCCACTGCCAGCATCCTAACATCTCTAAGCATGATGCCACAATATCAGCAGGTATGAGCCTGCCACTGAGCAGCATCTTAACATCTCCAAGGATGATGCCACAATACCAGCAGGTATGAGCCTGGCACTGAGCAGAATCCTACCATCTGCATTCATGATGTCACAATAACAGCAGGTATGTTCCTGGCACTGAGCATCATCCTACCATCTCCAAGGATGATGCCACAATACCAGCAGGTACAAGCCTAGCACTGAGCAGCATCCTACCATCTCCAAGGATGGTGCCACAATACCAGCAGGTATGAGCCTAGCACTGAGCAGCATTCTACCATCCCCAGGGGCCACGGCATAATACCAGCAGGTATGAGACTAGCACTGAGCAGCATCCTACCATCTCCAAGGATGATGCCAGAATACCAAAAGGTAGGAGCCTAGCACTGAGCAGCATTCTACCATCTCCAAGGATGATGCCACAGTACCAGCAGGTACAAACCTGGCACTGAGCAGCATCCTACCATCTGCAAGATGAGGCTACAATACCAAAAGGTTCGAGCCTGGCACTGAGCAGCATCCTACTATCTCCAAGGATGAAGCCTCAATACCAGCAGGTACGATCCTCCACTGAGCAGCATTCTACCATCTGCAAGGATGATGCCACGATACCAGCAGGTATGACCCTGGCACTGAGCAGCATTCTGCCATCTCTATGGATGATGCCTCAATACCAGCAGGTATGAACATAGTACTAAGAAGCATTCTACCATCTGTAAGGATGATGCCATAATACCAGCAGGTACAATCCTGGCACAGAGCAGCATCCTACCATCTCCATGGATGAAGCCACGATACCAGCAGGTACAAAACTACCACTATGCACCATCCTACCATCTACAAGGATGATGCCAGAATACCCGCAGGTATGAGCCTAGCTCTGAGCAGCATGCTACCATCTCCAAAGATAATGCCACAATACCAACAGGTATGAGCATCGCACTGAGCAGCATTCTGCCATCTACAAGGATGATGCCACATTACCAGCAGGTACGAGCCTAGCACTCAGCAGCATCCTACCATCTCCACGGATGATGCCACAATATCAGCAGGTACAAGCCTGGCACTGAGCAGCATTCTACCATCTTTAAGGATGATGTTACATTGCCAGCAGGTATGTGCCTAGAAGAGAGCAGCATTTTACCATCTACAAGAAAGAGGCCAGAATACCAGCAGGTACAAGCCTGGCTTTGAGCAGCATCCTACTATCTCGAAGGATTATGCCTCAGTACTAGCAGGTATGAGTCTACCACTGAGCAGCATTTTACCACCTCCAAGGAAGATGCCATAATACCAGCAGGTATGATCCTGGCACTGAGCAGCATTCTACCATTTCCATGGATGATGCCACAATACCAGCAGGTATGAGCCCGGCACTGAGCAGCATCCTACCATCTCCAAGGATGATGCCTCAATACCAGCAGGTATGAGTCTAGCACTGAGCAGCATACTATGATCTCCAAGGATGATGCCAGAATACCAGCAGGTACAAGCCTAGCACTAAAAATTATCCTACAATCTCCAAGGTTGATGCCACATTTCCAGTAGGTATGAGCCTGGCACTGAGCAGTGCCCTATCATCTCACAGGATGATGCCTTAATGGCAATAGGTATGAGCATGGCACTGAGCAGCATCCTACCATCACCAAGGATGATGCCACAATACCAGCAGGTATGAGCCTAGGACTGAGCAGCATTCTACCATCTACAAGGATGATGGAACAATACCAGCAGGTATGAGCCTGGCACTGAGCAGCATCCTACCATGTCAAACTATGATGCCACAATACCAACAGTTACGAGCCTGGCACTGAACAGCATGTTACCATCTCCAAGGATGATGCCACAATACTAGCAGATATGAGCCTGGCAATGAGAAGCATCCTGCCATCTCCAAGGATGATGCCATAATACCAGCAGGTGCATGCCTAGCACTGAGCTGCTTTCTACCATCTCCAAGGATAATGCCGCAATACCAGCAGGTATGAGCCTGGCACTTAGCAGCATCTTACCATCTCCAAAGATGATGGAACAGTATCAGCAGGTATGAGCCTAGCAATGCATGGCATCCTACCATCTCAAGGATGATGCCACAATTCTAGCAGGTATGAGTCTTTCAATGAGCAGCATACTACCATCTCCAAGGATGATGCCACAATACCAGCAGATACGAGCCTGCCACTGAGCAACATCCTGCCCTCTCTAAGGATGATGCCACAATACCAGCAGGTATGAGCTTGGCACTGAGCATCATCCTACCATCTCCGAGGATGATGGACCAATACCAGTAGGTATGAGCCTGGCAATGAGCAACATCCTACCATCTCCAAGGATGATGCCAGAATATCAACAGGTACCAGCTTGGCTCTGAACAGCATCCTAATATCTCAAAGGATGATTCCACAATACAAGCAGGTATGAGCCTAGCTCTGAGCAGCATTCTACTATCTCCAAGGATTATGCCATAATACCAACAGGTATGAGCCTGGCACTGAGCAGCATCCTACGATCTCAAAGGATGATGCCACAATACCAGCAGGTATGAGCCTAGCACTGAGCAGCGCCCAACCATCTCTGAGGATGATGCCATAATGCCAGCAGGTATGAGCATGGCACTGAGCAGCATCCTACCATCACCAAGGATGATGCCAGAATACCAGCAGTTATGAGCGGAGCACTGAGCAGCATTCTACCATCTCAAAGGATGATGCCGCAATGCCAGCAGGTATGAGCCTAGGACTGAGCAGCATTCTACCATCTCCAAGGATGATGCCACAATATCAGCAGGTCTGAGCCTTGCACTGAGCAGAATCCTACCATCAATAAGGATGATGGAAGAATACCAGCAGGTATGAGCCTGGCACTGAGCAGCATCCTACAATCTGCAAGGATGATTCCACAATACCAACAGGTACGACCCTAGCACTGAGCAGCATTTTGCCATCTGCCATCTGTCATCTCCAAGGATGATGCCACAATATCAGCAGAAATGAGCCTGGCACTGTGCAGCATCCTACCATCTCAAAGGATGATGTAACAAAACAAGCTGGTGCGAGTCTGCCACTAGGCAGTCCCCTACCATCTCAAACTATGATGCCACAATACCAACAGGTATGACCCTAGCACGGAGCAGCATTTTGCCATCTCCAAGGATGATGCCACAATACCAACAGATATGAGCCTGGCATTGTGCAGCATCTACCATCTCAAAGGATGATGTAACAAAACAAGTTGGTGCAAGTCTGCAACTAGGCAGTCCCTTACCATCTCCAAGGATGATGCCACAATGGCAGCAGATATGATCTTGGCACTGAGTAGCATCCTGCCATCTCCAAGAATGATGACATAATATCAGCAGCTGCTTGCCTAGCAAAGAGCTGCTTTCTACCATCTGCAAGGATCATGCCACAATACCAGCAGGTATGACCCTGGCACTGAGCAGCATACTACCATCTCCAAGGATGATGTGACAGTACCAATAGGTATGAGCCTGCCACTGAGCAGTATCCTACCATCTCCAACGATGATGCCACAATACCAGCAGGTATGAGCGCGGCACTGAGCTGCATCCTACCATATGCAAGCATGATGCCACAATACCAGCAGGTATGAGCCTGGCACAGAGTATCATCCTACCATCTCCAAGGATGATGCCACAATAACAGCAGGTATGAGCCTGGACCTGAGCAACATCCTACCATCTCCAATGATGATGTCCCATTACCAGCAGGTTCTAGCCTAGCACTGAATAGCATCCTACTATCTCCAAGGATGATGCCAAAATACCAGCAGGTATGAGCCTAGCACTGATTAGCATCCTACAATCACCAAGGATGATGACACACTACCAGCAGGTATGAGCAACCTAGCACTGAGCAGCATTTTACCATCTCCAAGGATGGTGCCACAATGCCAGGAGGTACAATCCTAGCACTGAGCATCATTCTACCATCATCAAGGATGATGCCACAATATCCACAGGTACAAGCTTAGCACTGAGCAGCATCCTAAAATCTCCAAGCATGATGCCACAATACCAACAGGTACGACCCTGGCACTGAGTAGCATTCCACCATCTCTAAGGATGATGCCAAAATATCAGCAGGTATGACCCTAGCACTGAGCATCATTCTATCATCTCAAGGATGATGCCATAATACTAGCAGGTACAATTCTGGCACTGAGCAGGATCCTAACATCTCCAAGGATGATGCCACAATACCAGCAGGTATGAGTCTGGCACTGTGCAGCATCCAATCATCTCCAAGGATGATGCCACAATACCAGCAGGTATTAGCCTAGCACATAGCAGCATTCTACCATCTTCAAGGATGATGCCACAATACCAGCAGGTATGAGCCTAGCACTGAACAGCATCCTACCATCTCCAAAGATGATGCAACAATACCAGCAGGTACAAGCCTAGCACTGAGTAGCATCCTACAATCTGCAAGGATGGTGCCACAATACCAGCAGGTATGAGCCTAGTACTTAACAACATCCTGCCAACTCCAAGGATGCTACCACAATACTGGCAGGTATGAGCCTAGCACTGAGCAGCATCCTACTATCGCCAAGGTTGATTTCACAATGCCAGCAGATATGAGCCTAGCACTTAGCAGCATTTTATCATCTCCAAAGATGATGCCTCAATACCAGCAGGTACAAGCTTGGCACTTAGCGGCATCCTACCATCTCCAAGGGTGATGCTGCAATACCAGCAGGTACGAGCATAGCATGCAGCAGCATCCTACCATCTCCAAGTATGATGCCACAATACCAGTAGGTATGAGCCTAGCACTGAGTAGCATTCTGCCATCTCCAAGGATGATGCCACAATATCAGCAGGTATGAGCCTGGCATTGAACAGCATTCTACCATCTTCAAGGATGATGTTACAATACCAGCAGGTATGAGCCTGGCACAAAACAGCATTTTATCATCTCCAAGGATGATGTCACAATACCACCAGGTATGAGCCTGGCACTGAGTAGCATCCTACCATCTCCAAGGATGATGCCACAATAGCAGGTACAAGCCTGGCACTGAGCAGCATTCTACAATCTTTAAGGATGATGTTACATTATCATCAGGTATGAGCCTAAAACAGAGCAGCATTTTACCATCTCCAAGGAGGATGTCACAATACCAGCAGGTATGAGCCTAGCACAAAACAGCATTTTATCATCTCCACGGATGATGTCACAATACCACCAGGTACGAGCCTGGCACTGAGCAGCATCCTACCATCTCCAATAATGAGGCTAGAATACCAGCAGGTACAAGCCTGGCTTTGAGCAGCATCATACTATCTTGAAGGATGATGCCTCATTGCCAGCAGGTATGAGTATACCACTGAGCAGCATTTTACCACCTCCAAGGAAGATGCCATAATAGCAGCAGGTATGATCCTGGCACTGAGCAGCATCCTACTATCTCCAAGGATGATGCCTCAATACCAGCAGGTATAAGCCTAGCACAGAGCAGCATTTTACCATCTCCAAGGATGATGCTGCATTACCAGCAGGTATGAGCCTAGTACTTAACAACATCCTGTCAACTCCAAGGATGCTGCCACAATACTGGCAGGTATGAGCCTAGCACTGAGCAGCATCCTACAATCTCCAAAGATGATGCCACAATACCAGCAGGTACAAGCTTGGCACTTAGAGGCATCCTACCATCTCCAAGGATGATGCTGCAATACCAGCAGGTACGAGGCTAGCACGCAGCAGCATCCTCCCATCTCCAAGGATGATGCCACAATACCAGTAGGTATGAGCCTAGCACTGAGTAGCATTCTGACATCTCCAAGGATGATGCCACAATATCAGCAGGTACGAGCCTGGCACTGAGCAGCATTCTACCATCTTCAAGGATGATGTCACAATACCAGCAGGTATGAGCCTAGCACAAAGCAGCATTTTACCATCTCCAAGGATGATGTCACAATACCTCCAGGTACGAGACTGGTGCTGAGCAACATCCTACCAGCTCGAAGGATGATGCCTCAGTACCAGCAGGTATGAGTCTACCACTGAGCAGCATTTTACCATCTCCAAGGAAGATGCCAGAATACCAACAGTATGACTTTAGCAATGAGCAGCATTCCACTATCTCCAAGGATAATGCCACAATACCAGCAGGTACAAGCCTGCCACTGAGCAGCATCATTAACATCTCCAAGGATGATGCCACAATACCAGCAGGTATGAGCCTAGCACGGAGTAGCATCCTACCACTTCCAAGGATGATGTCATAGTACCAGCAGGTATCAGCAGCCTAACACTGAGCAGCATTCTACCATCTCCAAGGATAGTGTTACAATACCAGCATGTATGAGCCTAGCACTGAGCAGCATTCTACCATCTCCAAGGATGATGCCACGATACCAGCAGGTATGACCCTGGCACAGAGCAGCATGCTACCATCTCTATGGATGATGCCACAATACCAGCAGGTATGAACATAGCACTAAGAAGCATTCTACCATCTGTAAGGATGATGCCATAATACCAGCAGGTACAATCCTGGCACTGAGCAGCATCCCACCATCTCCATGGATGATGCCACATTACTAGCAGGTACGAGTCTAGCACTCAGCAGCATCCTACCATCTCCATGGATCATGCCACAATATCAGCAGGTATGAGCCTAGCACTGAGTAGCATTCTACCATCTCCAAGGATGATGCCAGAATACCAGCAGGTACAAGCCTGGCTTTAAGCAGCATCCTACTATCTCGAAGGATGATGCCTCTTTGCCAGCAGGTATGAGTCTACCACTGAGCAGTATTTTACCACCTCCAAGGAAGATGCCATAATAGCAGCAGGTATGATCCTGGCACTGAGCAGCATTCTACCATTTCCATGGATGATGCCACAATACCAGCAGGTATGAGCCTGGCACTGAGCAGCATCCTACCATCTCCAAGGATGATGCCACAATACCAGCAGGTATGTGTCTAGCACTGAGCAGCACCCTACCATCTGCAGGGATGATGCCATAATACTAGCAGGTATGAGCCTAGCACTGAGCAGCATACTATGATCTCCAAGGATGATGCCAGAATACCAGCAGGTACAAGCCTAGCACTGAGCAGTATCCTACAATCTCCAAAGTAATTCCACATTTCCAGTAGGTATGAGCCTGGCACTGAGCAGTGCCCTACCATCTCAGAGGATGATGCCTTAATGCCAACAGGTACGAGCATGGCACTGAGCAGAATCCTACCATCTACAAGGATGATGCCACAATACCAGCAGATATGAGGCTGGCACTGTGCAGCATCCTACCATCTCCAAGGATGATGGCTTAATACCAGCAGATATGAGGCTGGCACTGTGCAGCATCCTACCATCTCCAAGGATGATGGCTTAATACCAGCAGGTATGAGCTTGGCACTGAGCAGCATTCTGCCATTTCAAGGATGATGCCACAATGCCAGCAGGTGTGAGCCTTGCACTGAGCAGTATCCTACAATCTCCAAGGATGATGCCACAATACGAGCAGATATGAGGCTGGCACTGTGCAGCATCCTACCATCTCCAAGGATAATGGCTTAATACCAGCAGATATGAGGCTGGCAGTGTGCAGCATCCTACCAACTCCATGGATGATGCCACAATACCAGCAGGTAAGAGCCAGGCACTGAGCAGCATTCTACCATCTCCAAGGATGATGCCACAATACCAGCAGGTACAATCCTAGCTCTGAGCTGCTTTCTACCATCTCCAAGGATGATGCCACTATACCACCAGGTATGAACTTGGCCCTGAGCAGCATCCTACCTACTCCAAGGATGATGTCACAGTACAAGCAGGTATAAGGCTAGCACTATGCAGCATTCTACCCTCTCCATGGATGATGCCATAATACCAACAGGTACGATCCTGGCACTGAGCAGCATTCTACCATCTCCAAGGATGATGCCAGAATACCAGCAGGTATGTATCTGGCACTCAGCAGCATCCTACTGTCTCCAAGGATGATGCCTCAATATCAGCAAGCATGAGTCTAGCACTGAGCAGTGCCCTACCATCTCCAAAGATGATGTAACAATACCAGCAGGTACTAGCCTGGCTCTGAACAGCATATTACCATCTCCAAGGATGACGCCGTAATACCAGCAGGTAAAAGCCTAGCACTGAGCTGATTTCTACCATCTCCAAGGATGATGCCACTATACCAGCAGGTATGAAACTGGCCCTGAGCAGCATCCTACCATCTCCAAAGATGATTCAATAGTATCAGCAGGTACAAGCCTAGCAGTGAGCAGCATGCTACCATCTCCAAGGATGATACCACAATACCAGCAGGTATGAGCCTGGCACTGAGCAACATCCTACCATTTCCAAGGATGATGCCACAATACCAGCAGGAACAAGCCTAGCACTAAGCAGCATTTTACCTTCCACAAAGATGATGCCACAATACTGCCAGGTATGAGCCTGGCACTGAGCATCATCCTACCATATCCAAGGATGATGCCACAATACCAGTAGTTATGAGCCTGGCACTGAGCAACATCTTACAATCTCCAAGGATGATACCACAATACCAGCAGGTATGAGCCTGGCTCTGAGCAGCATCCTACCATCTCCAGGGATGATGCCACAATACCAACAGGTATGTGCCTGGCACTGAGCAGCATACTACCATCTCCAGGGATGATGTCACAGTACCAGCAGGTACGAGCCTAGCACTGAATACCATCTCCAAGGATGATGCCACAAAACCAGCAGAAAATAATTGACTTTAACAATTGGCTTATCTACTGGTGTTATTTAGATAGAGTCTAATCTTTTTCACCCTATGAGGACTTGGTTGACAGGGCATGTTACTTTGTCAGGTATGGTGTTCACCTGTCACCTCTAGGCTTTTAGTTACTGGTTGAAACATTATCCATCTCTATAGTGCCTTTTTTATGCATTGCCAAATAGACAAACCTTTCAACATAACAAAAGCTACTCAGGACAAGGGAAAGGTGTTACTGCTCAATGCTAGGAGTCTCAATGAAAAACTGCACTCCCTATAAGCTATCCTTACCCTAGAGAATGTTAACATTTGTGCAGTAACTGAAACATGGTTCAAAGCCATGAAAAGCACTCCAGCAGTGCATGGCTACAATGCCTTTCATGCATTCTGACCACACATTGAACATGAAAGAGCATGGCTATAATGGCTTTCATATTTTTTGACCACCCCTTTAACAGGAAACAGCAAAATGTGAAGGTGTGTCTGTCGACATACAAGAAAAGCACGCCTCAAAGCTGGTCAAACAATATGACATGATTGAGCTACACCGTGTCCAATTAAACATGGTAAAAATCCACTGCCATATTCATGCTAGCTACAGTTTCCCCAACATGAACCAGGAAATCCATACATCATACCTGAAGTTACTAGGATCACTCACCATCCAGCCCAATACCATACTCATGGGTGATTTTAACAACCCATCAGTTAACTGGGAGGTGTACATGACCACTAGTGCAGGCACAAATATTTCTTGTCTATGTTAATTCAAATGCCATGGAGCAGCTAGTCTGCACTCTCACTAGGAGAATAAATCTCCTAGATCTGGTACTCACAAGTATGGGAGAGTGGTGCACCTCTCCAGTGTGATGTCCTCACTGGTAAGATCAGACCACAAAGTGGTCTCCCTTGAAATAAAGATAAAACTAGTCCCCCTATATAACCACAAAACATTTACAAACTTCTCTAAGTTAAATTACCCCTTATTAGGGGATGCCATAGTTAGCTTCCAAGCTCTGCCAAATCATAAAACTCAGAAACCTAACCAGATGCATACACAAAAGCTCTGTATGACCATATAGACAACTGCATAGAAATAGCAGTACCAGACTGACATAAACCCAGGTCAAACCACAAAATCAAGCCACCCTGGTGGACAACTGATATTAATAGGTTGTGCAACAAAAGAAAGAAAATTCTGTTAAGAAGTAGGAGGGAATGTGCACAACAGAGCCAAACATTCCTCATTATTCTAAACAAGCTAATCAGGGAACGACTCAAGTATCTGAAAGCAGACTCTGAGGTAAAATTAGCCTTCAAGGCTAAGGATAACTATAGGGCATTTTGTAGTTATTATTTATTTATTTCAGTTTGATGACTGAGGAAGTCCAATGGGCCGAGAAGAGCCCGTTTTCAGTGGAGGCCCGGGGAGAAAAGTTCCAAAAACATAATACAGACATACATGATGTAGTATAAACATTATCCGGGAAAAAGAATACAGCATGATACCTATAAACAAAGAGCATTGTAAAGTAAGCATACAAGTAAACAAAGCAGTAGTACATACTACAGCATGAGTAAAATGCACATATGAGAGTAGATGATTTTTCTTTTTTACACAGAAATTAGTTTTGTATTATGGAATAGTTCATCCAAGGTGCAGCAGGAGAATTGTTCAGTTATGTCCACAATCTTAATGGCAACACCCAACAATGTGCAAAATTAGTTGTAGATGGCATCACCTCTACTCAGCCAGAAGATATAGCAAATCTGCTGGCCTACAAATTCAGCTCAAATGTCATTTCCCCATCACCAGTTCTCCCCCAAGAAACACCCTCCCCCACTCCACTGCAAATTAACACCAGAGTGCTGGCTGCCACTGCACTCTCAACAGCTAAAAGCAAGGCTTCAGTGGGGCCTGACAATATACCAGGTTACTGCTTAAACAGCTTAAATTAGGACTTATAAGGCCCATTAGTGTCCCTATTTTCCGCAGTTTACAGATTGGCTTTGTCACAGTAGAGTGGTGGACAGAACAGTCATCCCTCTGCATAAAGGGGGATCTTCTACTAACCTGGGAAATTACCGATCCATAAGTTTGACTAGTCATATGTAATGGCCATGGAAAGAATAATTATGGCCCTGATAAATAATGACATAGGAACCCTCCAAACACTGGACCTGACCCAATTTGGCTTTGTCAAGGGAAGGTCATACCTATTAAATCTGATGGATTTCTTTGAGAAAGTCACTAAGGCCATGGATGAGGGTAAAACAGTACATACCACCTACCTTGACATGGCCGAGGCATTTGACACAGTTCACTCAGGTATTACAAATAAACTGACAAAACTAGGTATAAATCCCTACATCACCAGATGGATAGCCATTTGGCTCATGGACAGGACACATGGCTAAAGTGGGTGAATCCAGATATAGAAAGCGGTCAGTTACTAGTGGTGTGCCACAGGGTTCAGTGCTGAGACTAACACTGTAATATTGATTTAAGACTGGGGAGTGACATTTGTATACAATTTAAGATGTTGTAAACTCTGCTTTGGTAACTAATCCAGCTTAAGTGTAAGTTAGGGCTGCCAGAAGCTTGCAAGCAGATCTCTGGAATAGGCTACAGGCCTATGAATCAACAGTCTGAAAAGGTAGCAGTAATGAAAAAAATTGGTCCACACCAGCCACTAAAACATTTTTGTCTCTGGCTATCTATTACCAGAAGTTTGTCCTTGATTTTGCCAGTACTGCTTGCCTCCTGACTGACCTAAAAGTAAAGCTTCATTGATGGTAATGTGGACTGGCGCAATCAGAAGCATAGATAGGGTTGGGCAAAGGGGGTAGCTACTGCAAGCACGTGGTGACCGAGAGTGACAGGGATTACTGACATTCGGTTTCTCAATCCGGAGATTTTATTTGCTGTGAGGCCTGAAGCACTTTAGCACTCTGTGTGTGATATAGTGTAGTAACTATATTCAGAAATGAATCCCAGTGCTGCATTTCTGGTCAGGACTGAAGTGTTCAGCACTCCATGTGTTGCATTTAGCTATGACAAGCACTTTTTCTTTTAGTTTTATTCAACTTTAAGGAAGAGGACTTGGACTTTTTTTTTTTGGTTCTCAAATTAGAGTTGGAGAGGTGCCAGTTTAAGGAGCTGTACAGGGCACCAGAAGGCCTAGCTATGGCTCTGAGTACAATGGAACAAACATTTAGACAGTTAAAGAACATGCATTCAAACATTTTTGACAGTTAAAGAATAAACTATTCTTAGAGGACAAACTCATCGGTCTGATTTTTTGAAACAATTCCTAATATGTACTGATGCCTTGAAGGCAGGTGAAAGTGTAGTTTTGTAGAGGGAGGAACACCCCATTTGTGAACACCCTATTTTCTATATTAATAGGAGGCTTAGTAATGCTAAGAAATATTATAGTAAGAGAGTGTTTTGTTATGAAGCAGGCCCTCACCACTGTGAAATATTACTTTTTGGGGAGTTTGCCTTTCTCACAAATCATATTTCCCTTCCAATGGATTTTTCACTATATAAGGACACCATGCCAAAGCTATGTTAGTGTGCACAGACCTTTCAGCCCTTTAGCTTTAACATAATGCATTGTCTGAGCTACAGCCATATGAAAGCAGATGGGCTGTCCCAGGCATGCAGCCCATCTGCTGAGATGCACACCTGTGGCTCTATGCTTGGAGGGGGAGGATATATAACATAGAGGTAGCTGGTCCCTTTGAATATGCTAGCCTATAATGGTCCAATAGAGTAGTGATGGATGGTTCCTTTAAGGAGTTTTACCCCAAAACAAGCAAGGATGCTAGAGGTAAAGCGGGACAGCTGCACACAGGGTAATTAAAAGCACAGTACCGTAGCATAGAACAGATTTATGACCTTTCCATCTGAGGAAGGTGGGTAGGACTCTAACTGGAGAAATCAGGAGGAAGGAAGTTAAGAGGGTATCCTTATAAAGGAATGGATATCATCCTTGAGAACAAAGTCAAGCTGGACTTTTTACTTCCTGGGTAAAAGGTTAAGCTGTTCCCTGTTGCTAGAATTTGGACGACTGCTACTTTGCTGTCTAGAGATCTATAAGTAGTATTTTACTTTTGACATCTTCTGTATTAGAACCCTGTTCAGAAAGGAAGACCACATATAAGAGTAAACATTTGACTGACAGGTAAATTCTTTATGTTGGAAGTGCAGACTGGCTTGTACAGAACTTTGTTTCCTTCTTTGTTTCCTTCTGAGCTTTATTCCTCAATAAACATAATTTTTAAGGCACAAAGATGAATCCAATAACTGCGTGATTTATCATATGTCACCCTATATGACAACAACAAACCTTTTGATTAAATTGGAATTGTCTTTTAAAATGAAGGAGAATAAAGTCTGATAAACCGCTATCCTTGTTGATGTAGGAAATGCATGTTCTCTGATGGCATTTAGAAATAATTTCAAAAATGACTTTCTGTGAATATGGGCCTATACTGTTCTGGGCTAGCTTTTTATTAGTTGTTGTTAACTATTAATTATTAGTATTAGTAATAGTATTATTAATAGTATTAGTATTAGTATTAGTGTTAGTATTAGTATTAGTGTTAGTGTTAGTATTAATGTTAGTATTAGTGTTAGTATTAGTGTTAGTATTAGTGTTAGCATTAGTATTAGTGTTAGTATCAGTGTTAGCGTTAGTATTAGTGTTAGTGTTAGTGTTAGCGTTAGTATTAGTATTAGTGTTAGTGTTAGTATTAGTGTTAGCATTAGTATTAATGTTAGTATTACTATTAGTGTTAGTATTAATATTAATCTTAGTAGTAATAGTAGTGTCATTATTTTATTGGCAGTGCCACAAAGTCTGGTCTGTGAGATCTTAACATTTATTTTATTTTGTATTCTTCTTATATTACTGCAAGTGACTGCTTCACATTTCTGATTGCTTGCAGTTATCTAAACCCTGAAACAGATGAATCACATGAAATATAAGGGAAAGATGCATTTTCTAGTAGTCTGCCTTACATGTAGAACATCTTACCTCTCTGCCTCACCTATGGAGCATCGTACTTCTGTGCCTCACATATAGAACACCTTACCTGTCTGCCTCACATATGGAGCATCGTACCTCTGAATGAAACAGATGTACTTCATTGTCTGCTGAATGAATATGGAGCAGGCCAGGCATTAATATGTGGTTGTTGCAGTTTATAGTGTGAATTTTCTGCTTGTTTCCTTGGTATGTTTGTAATATCAAGTGGAAACTTTTCCCAGGATGTGGCTTTAGTGAGTACATATACAGATGTTTTGCTACTACAGGATATTAAGTATGGCAGTTATATTTATTTGCATTTTTATTTTCATGTATTACAGCCCAAATTGCTATACGTGACCAGTTTCTTTATGGCTGAAAATGGTTTACATAGATTATTTCCATGCTCCAGTTAATTAATAACTAGAAACAAATAGACAAATGAATACTTAAGTAAATTAGCTTTTAAGCACAGAACTACTACTTCAGTATTTGGGGGAAATTGTCTTCAGTTTTTCACTCAGAAGATATTTTAACTTCCAATAAAATTGCAGGGAAACCTGTCAGAAATCTGGAAGACTGAAGCCAGAGTCATGAGCTCTATTTCATTACAAGTGGCCTTAGTGAAGAAACCGAGAACAGAAAGTCACATGTCTTCCTATAGCAGGAGAGAACGCTATCAAGGTGTTTAATACATTTGTTTGTCAGGAGGAGAAAAGTAAATTGCCGCTACCGAAAACTAAATATTGGAAACCAATAAAGAGCTTACCCTATAGCAGACATTTATTTTTGGGGGGCAAGAAAGGCTCATGCATGTGTGACTAATCAGAGATATGGGGTACGTAATTGTGAATTTGGAGAGCTGAGTGATGCATTAATCAGAGATACAACTAAACATGGCAAAATAATGACTATTTGAGCCAGGCTGCTGAGAAAACCAAAATAAAATGACAAGAAACGGCTTTAGATAAAGAGACAATAAGTTCAATGACTCAAATTCTTCTAGACAGACTTAAAATGATCTGTGAAGGCTCTGCCTAAAAGAGCTTGAGTTATTAAATTAATATTGCTGCTTTTATCTGAAATAATTTCTGCCATTTTATTTTAACTGATATTTCTCTTATTTGGTAGTTATTTTTGATGAGAGAATCAAATTTAATCCTCAAAACAGTTCTTGATATGTGTGAGACAAGTGGACACATCAGATAGCGCACTCAGAACTGACACTGGAAGATGAAAAAAGCTGTGGATTCTATTCCTTCTGCAGTGACTTTGATTCATTTTCCAGTGCTGGCTCTGCAGTGCACCATAACAGGGATACTGCACAAGTGAGCACTTCAGGCGAGACATTTACACAGTGCTCCCATCTACTAATTTAATGCTACCTCAGCTGGATGTAAAAGATCCTATAATATTTATTAAAAAGAGCCTAGGATATTTATATTATGCAACATTTTTTAGTATATACATAAGAAATACTGTTGTACTTACAACATCAAATTTTCTTATAACTTAAAAACAGATTGCTAAAGTATATAACATTTTATCTCCACCAATATTTCACCCCCCACTCTTTTCTCCAGAACCACAGTCTTCACTCTCCTTACTATCATACTACAAACCCACAATCTGTTGTACAATAACTTACTATCACACTACAAATGCACAATTTGTTGTACAATAACTTACTAACCTACTACAAACACACAATTTGTTGTACAAGAAGTATCATACTGCAAACCCACAATTTGTTGTACAATAACTGCCTATCATATTATAAACCCACAGTCTGTTGTAGAATAACTTACTATCATAATACAAACCCACAATTTGTCATACAATAACTTGCTATCATACAAGTCCACAATTTGTTGTACAATAACTTCTTACTATACTATTAACCCACAGTTTGTTGTAGAATAACTTTGCACCTACAAACCATATTGCCCCCATTAAGATTTGATGTATTTGTTCCCTTAACTCCATCATGCTTGTTTATTTCCATATAATAATATCTCCATACCTATTTCCTAAAAGTAACACTATACTTATTCTTTTTTAACTTTTTCCAGAATATTTTCATCCTGTCAGAATCTTTAAAAGCATGCTTCATTGTTTCACATGTTACATATCTTACACATTCATTCAGACTGATGATTATACTTCATTTGTCTCTCTACTAGCCACTTACCCGCCATTAATCTCCTCAAAAAATCATTTATCTTGTCTGCCCTTTCATATCTTTTATTTTCCTCTTTCTGTTATAAACATTGTTTTTTTCAACTAAATTCTCCCATTGCATCCCGTAATAACACTCTTCCATCACATTTTCATTCCACACACTTCTTTCCAACCCCTCTATCCCTACTTTCATTTGTCACAGTTTCATTTTGCTACTATATTCTTCCATTCCATTACCGATTGTAGACGTTTTTTCCGCCTGCTGAATTAACTTTGCATACTCATATTTAATCCATACTTCTCTTATTATTTCTCTCTTTTCACATTTCACTTTCTTTCCTTTCCCTTAACCTTTTCATGCATTTTCTCTGTATACTTTTCTGTCACTTTTAATATTTCTCCTACGCTATTACTTTTCCGTGTTAGTTTCTCATTCTGTCCATTCTTACTTCTTCATATTTCACATTTTCCCAACACAGGTGTAACTTCTGTATTCCCTTTAACCACAAATCTCTGCTTATGCATCACGTTTTCTTTTTTTTTTGTTTTCTTCTCATAGATTTCTTTGTTTCAGTACCACAGTTCAGTTCTGTAATCTCCTATAAAACATACTTAAAACCTGTAGCAGCCTGTCTATATACCTTTTTGTCTATGCTGTACCTCCCTTTCAACTACTATAAAAACTTTTCTTTATATTTCCACTTGAACATAACCCACCATCCCAGCTGTGTCTTATAGACTGGCCTTCTAGTCTGATGACCCTCTCATTCCTGTTAACTTCTTTCATTATTTTTGTGTGCGATAATTCTTCTGAATGTTTTTGACCCTGTTTACCTTCCCAAGTATTCTTTTCTTCTCCAATCATTATCCATATTGACTCATGATATGAAACAAGTTACTTCCTGTGTCTCCCTTCTTTCTCTGACATCCCAACTCATAATAAGTTTCTGTTTTAATATTCCCATTTCCAGTGTGAACTTTCTGTACATATTGTTAGATTTCCTCTGAGTCCTTTCTTATTTGCAGTGGTGATGGACAGGTTGACAGATGAGATCAGACAGGAGGCCCCGTGGACTATGATGTTTGCAGATGACATTGTGATCTGTAGTGAGAGTAGGAATCAGGTTGAGGAGACTCTGGAGAGGTGGAGATATGCTCTAGAGAGCAGAGGAATGAGGGTCAGCAGGGCTAAGACAGAATATATGTGTGTCAATGAGAGGGAGGGTAGAGGAATGGTGAGGATGCAGGGAGCAGAGTTGGTAAAGGTGGACGAGTTTAAGTACTTGGGATCAACAGTTCAGAGTAATGGTGAATGTGGAAGAGAGGTGAAGAAGAGAGTACAGGCAGGGTGGAATGGGTGGAGAAGAGTGTCAGGAGTGATTTGTGACAGGCGGGGGTCGGTAAGAGTGAAAAGGAAGGTCTACAAGAGTGTAGTGAGACCAGCTATGTTATATGGGTTGGAGACAGTGGCATTGACAAAAAGGCAGGAGTCGGAGCTGGATGTGGCAGAGTTAAAGATGTTAAGATTTTGCTGTCGGTGTGACTAGGATGAATAGGATTAGGAATCGGTATATTAGAGGGTCAGCTCATGTTGGACAGTTTGGAGACAAAGCAAGAGAGGCGAGATTGCGTTGGTTTGGACATGTGCTGAGGAGGGATGATGGGTATATTGGGAAAAAGATGCTAAGGATGGAGCTGCCAGGTAAGAGGAATAGAGGAAGGCCTAAGATAAGGTTTATGGACGTGGTGAGAGATAGAGCAGGCGGTTGGTGTGACAGAGCAAGATGCAGAGGATAGGAAGAAATGGAAAGAGATGATCCGCTGTGGCGACCCCTAACGGGAAAAGCCGAAAGAGAATGATGATGATAATTTCTCTACACATATGCATGTCCTGTGACATTTTTCTTACTTTCTTTCATACATTCTAATTAAACTCCCACCAAACAGAATTCACAGACAAATTTTTGTTTATTTATTCTAGCAACTTTGTTTTTTTCTTCCATCAAACCATAGGTGTATACAACAATCTTATCTTTCTCTTTATAGCTAGTACTTTCATTTGACCAGGAATCACTATTTTCACATCTAACACTTCTAACCCTCCTTTTTTATTAGTACTACAACACTCAATGTTAATTCCCCAGAAAAAATAAACAACTGGTATTTTTGTTTTTGAGAGAGCAAACTTACATCTTGCAAGCATACAATATCAACATTGGTTTTGTGACACCATCTACCGACTAATCCTCTCCTGGCTTCATGTGAAAATTGTTGACATTTACTGACATTAAAACTATCCCCTTTCCTTCTTTCACTTTCTGTAATGCCTAACTTTACTTCCCTTCTTTCACTTCCTGTAATGCCTAACTTTACTTCCCTTCTTTCACTTCCTGTAATGCCTAACTTTACTTCCCTTCTTTCACTTCCTGTAATGCCTAACTTTACTTCCCTTCTTTCACTTCCTGTAATGCCTAATTTTACTTCCCTTCTTCAACTTCCTGTAATGCCTAACTTTACTTCCCTTCTTTCACTTCCTGTAATGCCTAACTTTACTTCCCTTCTTTCACTTCCTGTAATGCCTAACTTTACTTCCCTTCTTTCACTTCCTGTGATGCCTAATTTTACTTCCCTTTTTCAACTTCCTGTAATGCCTAACTTTACTTCCCTTCTTTCACTTCCTGTAATGCCTAACTTTACTTCCCTTCTTTCACTTCCTGTAATGCCTAACTTTACTTTCTTCTCTCCCTATTACACATACTATGTATTCCCTCTCCTTCCACTTCTTCTTCCTGCTCATGCTCTTCATGATTTAAAACACTTTTTTCTGTATTTCTACAATATATTCTTGTTCTTCCTTTCCTCAGACTCTCCATCTTAAAAGAGTAGGAGGTTAATTCATTTCACTGAAACAACGAGCACTTACAAACACTCAACATATTATGAACTTATATCTACACAACTGTTTAACCAAATAAACTAACATCACAACACATTTTATAGTTAGTTGTTTGTTATACAATCCATTTACACACCTAGCTATCCAAATTCTCCAAGATAAATACATCCAAAATAAAAGTTTATAATCTGTGTATTCCCCAGATGCTTCAATTCCATGATATAAGTGAATTTTAAATCATCAATCAAAACATATAGTGGGCAGGAATTTGTCAATTTATGTAATGTTGGATTGATAATAATTATACAAAAGACTATATGTCATGTAAAATGTTTGCAAGTGAGAATATGTTAAAATGGTTTCTTTTCTTTAAAAAAATGCATGTTTGCCAATGTCTTAAGTGATAATTCAATAAAGGTGATAAAAATATAAACATATAATATATTCTATACCCCTTGAAAACTCTATTAACTACACATTCAAAAATATGTGTTCAATAATTTTGAACTGAGCACGAGTGCGTTCTAATTCTTTCATACACTTATGCATCATTAGTGGTTGGCAGCCAGTTTATAATGTCCCAACCTCCCAAAAATATTTCATAAACTGACAATTCTTGATTAATTGCATTCTTTTTAAATGCCCATTGTGTACATATTATCTAATGGTTCCCAGCTTGTGGCATAATAGCATTTATTAATTGTATTCATTTTACAGAGTCTAAAGATACTGGGTGTAACTCCAAATGCTATTATTATACTCCCTTAATTTTCTCTCTCACTTAATCAGCCATAACATTTATTTATTTATTTATTTACTGACATTTGCTTACTGGGAAAGTCCATTTGGGTACCTGCCCATTTTCAGTGGAGGCCCAGGGGAGAAAATCTCTAAAGTATTTCAAAAACATTTTAAGAAAAATAATTTTACAAACTTCAAAAATAATACAAAAGCATCAAAAGTTTAAATGTATACCAAATTAGACATAATGTGACAACACTGGTTAAAACTAGATACAACTTATATGACAATTTAATGTTTAGAGAAACGTTAGCTAGTTTAGAGAAATAAAAGCTAAGTTACTTTAATATTTTATTTATTTATTTGCCATTTGTTAACCATCTTGGTCTGGCTGGGCAGGTGCCCTTTTTCAGCAGAGACCCAAGGAGAAAAGCTCCATTACAGCAAAGAATTTTACAGTCAATAAAGTATTTACACATGCAATCAATAATGCATTTAAACATACAATCATGAGGAGATACATACAACAAAAAGAGAAAAACATTTTTTTTACAATCTATGAAGAGGAGCAAAATTAAACATAGAAATATATTATTGTGTGTCTTAGAAGCACAGGACGAACAATGAAAATCATACATTGGAAGGGAAATTACTAACCTATGCATAAGTGTAGTGAGGCATACAGGTGTCGGAGAGAGAGAGAGATCCAGGGACAAAGCAAAAGAAGAGGAGGGGTATAGAATGAAAGAGGAGGGAGAGATAGTAGGTAGAAATATAGAGTGAAGATTAGAGTATAGTGGAAGGGAAAGGTCAAAGAGTGGGATAGTCTAGAGCAGGAATTGCACATGTGAAGTGACAAAGAAAAATAAGCTTATGGCATATTTAGAGAGAGTCTGGGAAGAGAAATTGAAGTTAGGAAATAAATAAAGAAGGGGGAGTAAGGAAGTGTCAGGTACAAATAGGCACTTGCTCATAATTAGGAATATAGTTTAACCTGGGGCTGAAATAGAGTAGAGCCAGATTTTGGCTAGGAAGTCTTGCAGAATGGTTTTAAATACTGGAGGGAAGGTATTGACCTGATGGTTATAGATAAGGAGTTCCAGGCCTTACCAACATGGTATGAGTACAAACTATGACCAGCAGATTTGACTATTTTGTGGACAGAGAAAACCTTTTGGTCACTGGATCATAATGACCGAGTGGGAACATAATTGTATAGAATGGTATTTAGTGCCAGTCAAACAGATGGATGCTGGATAATTTATAAGGGGTAAGAAGCTGTGCATATACTAGTTGATGGGGTAGTTTTAACAATTTAGGCTTTTAATGCTGGTTCTAAAATTAGTATTTGCTGCTGTTTTAGCCAATCTCTTGTGGCATTGTTCATCTTTTGCTTTTTGTGATGTTTGGAGGTTAGTAAAGATGGTAGCACCATAAAGTTGTAGGTGAAGGAGGTAAGTAGTGGCAAGTGTAGCTTTAGTTGCTTTGGTGATAAAGATTTGGCATATATAAAGCATCCCTAGTTTTTGATGGGTTTCTTTTATGCAATTTTGAGCAGGTAGAATTTAAGATCATCTACTATCATCCCTAATGATTTGCTATGAGAAGAGATATCAATGGTTGTATTATTAAGAGAGAATTTAAAATTTTATTTTATTTTTTCATGAGAGATGGATTTTTGCGGGAAAAGTATTTTTGGGGGGTGATTTGAGTTGTGAGTTATAAATCCATATTTCAGTGGCTGTTAAAGCATCCCAAGTAAATTTTTCTTGAAATTTGACAGGTTGTCTGATGTGCATGTGGATGTGGAGTTATCTGCATATTGTATTAGGGAGGACAGTTGTGGGTGAGTCTGCAGGATGTTGTTGAGAATGTTAGAGGAGGGCACCAAGGATAGAGCCTTGTAGTACACCAATGTGGCTGAGAGGTAAGGAGATAGGATGAAGTAGCAGTTTACTGACTGATGCCTATTGGACAAGTACCTTTAGAACTATAGAAGGCTGGGTTGGGATAGACCTAGTGAGGACATTTGCAGTAAAGGTTTCCTGTGACAAACTGCATTGAAGGCTTGAGACAAGTCTAGAAATAAGGACAAGACTAGTTTGCCCTTATCTCTATTTTTCTTGACAGTATCTATACAGGTTAGAAGTGCAGTGCTAGTTCTATGAAGGGGGAGAAGCCATGTTGTGTGGAGTACAGGAGTTCTTCTACCAGAAAATAGTTTAACAGTTGTTTTTCAATACATTTTCAAGTAGTAATCTTCCAAATAAGGTTTAAAGTATTCATTGCTTGTAACTTTCAACTAGCTATCTATGAGTATAGCACAATAACCCAAAACTTGATGAAACATTAACAATCCCCTCATTTTCTTCTTCTTAATACAAAATTCCTTTTTAAATCAGATTTCATCTCTGTTTCTAAATCCATGAAGAAAAATGTGCTAATATCATAATTTCTATTTTCTTTAGGAATGTGTCATAGTCCAAACTAAATAAGTCCTTAATGAGAATATATAATTTCAACAACATTTATGCCATAAGACATTAAGAAAAAGAAAATGAACTTCCATTTATGAATTCTAATCAGCACTTTCTGTATAATGGTCTTCTACTGCTGAAAAACAATTTTCACATTACCAAACTCAAATCGTAGAAATTAATTATTGCTGAATATGGATACGTTCTAACAGACCTTCATTTCCTGCTCCTGCACTTTTATCTAAACTTATTGATATATATAAATCTTTTATTTATCTAAACTTATTGATATATATAAATCTTTTATTTATCTAAACTTATTGATATATATAAATCTTTTATTTATCTAAACTTATTGATATAAATAAATCTTTTAAAGCTCTCTGTACCACTTTCATTATTCACTTAAACCCATGTACACTATTAGCACATAACATATCATCTGCATACAATGATATAACTGGGTATTTCAATATAAAATCTGGTTTCATATCTCATGTCATACAACATACCACATAAAACATAAAGGCTAAACAATAAGGTAGCCAAAGGGCAGCATTGATTAATACCTGTCATCATACTTTTCCAACATAACAATTATTTGCTTCATAACTAATGCTCAGTAACTTCCTTAAACCACTGTACTATTTTATTATAAAATATTAAAATGTTTAATATCTGAGCATGAGATATTGAATCATACGCTTTTACAATATCCAATTTCCATAATAATCCAGTATTCTTCCCTGTCTGAATGTGCATAATTTAATTCTTACCAGATGATTTTTCTGAGCTATGATACGGAATCGGAATTGCCTAGACATGGTAAGCCCTTGCTGTCACTAATTATGGTGTAAGCCAAAATATTACTTGAAAATCAAAATCTAAACCACCTGTATAAGTAATGAATATAGTAACAGAGATAAAACAACTGGAACTGAGGGTAGGAGCAAACTGCATAGGAAAAAATGGGAACTGTGGGAGCAACACATACAAGGGAGGAATGAGGTTTAAAAGAAGACTGGACTTCGATGAGATATATAATGTTTGACTGAACATGATTGGGTAGATTATAAGTGATGTATAATGGTTGCAACTGGGAATGTGTCAGTATGGTTTGTGATGTAAAAGGCTTGCAACTAGGATTGTGTTGGTGTGGTTTGTTTTCATTTATATAAACATATGATTGCTTATGTTGTAAGTGATGGTTTAATAAAGATGTTTCTTGTTTAAAAAAAGGGGGCAAGAATTGAATAATTTATGTAATGTTGCTTACGTTATAAGACATATAATAATATGCAAAGCATATTTTTTTAAATTTTTAAACTGTTAATACAGTTTGATTATTTTTATATAAATGTAAATGTACCTATGTCACAAGTGATAATTCAATAAAGATGTTTAAAAAATGCACAGCATACCTGATTTACCTAACTCCTCTGTAATCTCCTGTATCTCTCTCTGGATAACCAATTTTTTAAGTCAGAAGTACATTTGCCTTTGTATCACAAGGGCAATTCATTTATAATCTCAATTTAATAGCAATACTGGTCAACAATTGTCCAAGCACCCACCAAAACCAATCCATTAAAACACATAGCATTTTTCATGCTGCTAGTCTTTTAATTGCTTATAGCAGACATAAGGGATCACATCTTCATCTAGAAGAACATTTATTCTTACATGTTTAAGAACCATTTTAAAATAAGCAATGAAAATGACTTTTCTACATCTGGATTACCCTTCAATTATTTATTTTTTTATACATTTGTTAAACTGTTAAGTGAGCTGATGTGAAAAGCTTTTTCAGACATGGGTGGGATGATTGGTAGTAGAGAAGACAACATATAGCATTGAACTATAAGATTAATAATCAGTTAAACATAATACTAACAATTGTTACAGAATTTCGAGGTACATTGGTTACACATAATTACAATCAGAACAGTTATAAAAGACAATAGTTGTCTTATTAATATAAGGAAAAAATATGAAAGCAAAGCATAATAAAATAAACAGCTGGGATGTGGTCAATTAGAAAATTATATGATTAGGTAGTTTCCATTAATTGTTGTATCTTTTGGCTTTTCCCAGTTAGGGGTCACCACAGCGGAACTCCGGTCCGCTAATGATTGTCAGTAGAGTTTTACATGCCGAGTTGCCGGCTCTGACGCACAACCTTCAATGAAGGGATGCGCATTCACGCATGTCCCCACACAGAAGATGCTCTAGCTGAGAATCGAACAGGACAACGTCTTACTGTGAGGCGACAATGCTACTGCAGCACCACCACCGCAGTACCCATTAATACTGAAGATAAAGATGGAAGTCCGGATGTGGTGGAGTATTAAAAAATAGGTAAAGAATAAATAAGTCAAAAGTAGAGAAAGGAAAATGGGGTACTAAGGTGAAGCAGAAGGCAGCAGAGAAGAGTCCAGACTGTTGTTATAAGATGTACTGTGGAATTTATAGCCAAATGTACTAGTCCCATTAAGATCAATATGGCTCTGAACATAATGATTTATCCATTATTGTCCAAGCAATGACATTGAAAGGAGTCTTCAGTTTGTTTGTTTGTTCAGCAATTTTCTAGGATCTATGATGATGGGAATGGATCTGTTCCACTATTCATGTGCCAGTTTGGTCAATGCTCTTTTGTTAATGGCTAGGGTATATGGTGATCTAGTAAAATGAAATGGGTTAGAATTTCTTAGTGAAAAGGATAGCCTGCAGTGAAACTGGAGGTTTTAAGTGGGGCAGGCAATGCCATTCATTCAGACGCTTAAAATTAAGTTCTTTAGTAAGTAAGAAGTCCTTGGATCAACATGGAGCTCATTACATTTCGTAATGTTAGGCAATGATGTTCTTATGGTGGAGAAAGTCGTTTAAAGTGTAAAAATGTTGTTTTCCATTGTCTGCAGCAGCTTTGAGTTTTGTTGGAAGCGCAAAGCTTTTGGAGTAATACAATAATGGCAATAGTGTGCCTTGCTTCCTTAGTCAAAAGGTTAAAGATTTTATAATGCAACTCTAAGTTGGGACAGAACCTTTTATACCTGGGTTTCTTCAAGCAGGGCAATTGAAAGAGATTTGTCCAGAATAATGCCAAGATATTCTTGTTTGTGTAAAACAGCCATCACCATATGTCACCAATCACAAATATGTAGTGTCTGAGTGGATAAGCATCATGTTTTCATACTAAATAGCTTAACTGAGGATTTGTTGGCATATAGGGCACATTTATTGGCACACATCCAGTTTCACAGTAGCCTAAAGTTATTTTGCAAGAGTTTTGAAATTTCTTTGAGTGATGCAGATGCTCTGGTGATAGTACTTTCATCAGCATAATGAATGATATTCACACCAGGGAACTCCTACAGGAGATTGTTTATAAATAGTGAGAATACTAGTCGGCCTAGAATGGATTTCTGCAGAACTCCAATGTTTGAGAAGTGACATATGCTGTTTGTTTCTTGAGGCAATTAATAGGTTCCATTAAGTCAGCAACTGTGAAACCAGTTGAATACATGAGAAATTGTTCTTTCTAAGTCAGCATAATAGTATGTTGTGATCTATAAACTCAAATGCCCTCTTAAGACATGAACATGGCACCTGCTAGTTTACCTTCTTTATTATACAGTATATTACTTAGTAAAAAATATTGCTGCAGGTGCACTGTATTAAATCTGAATCCATGCTTTTGGTGTGATAAGAAGTCATACTTGGCTAGATAGGTCAAAATTTGCTTGTATAACATTTTTTTTTCAAAACTCTTTGCTATATGGTGTAAGTTAGCAATGGACCTAATATCATCTCATGTTTTGGGCGATGTAATCTTAGTCTAAGGCATTTTAAAAAAGGTGAGTGACAGATTTTGTTTATAATGAAATGATAAGTATGTGAATAAGGGGGGTATCCAGTAGATTAGTTCTGAGTGTAAGCAACTAAGGTTGTAGTATGTGCAATCTGGAGGGGAAGTTGGATGGTATTCTATTTAACTCATCTTTAACTTCAAAGTAGAAGTTGTAACAAGTTAGGTAGCTTTGCACAAGTATGATTGGTGTAGGTGTGATCCTGTTCCCGAAATATAGTTGATTTTACTGAGGAGGGTTTGCTAAGTTGCATTTAATTCCTAGAGCAGTTTAATTTTTTAACTGCTATGTGTTGTTTTTAATTTTAAACAAGTCATTGCCTGAAAGAGTTTTGACTATTTCCTAAACTTGTTTAAAGTCCTGAAGTTGGGATAGTTGAAACTTTGCTGCAGTAATTTGCTTTGGCTGCATTAGAGATACGCATTGTCTCATTTGTAATGAATTGATTATGCTTATCGACATTTTAGAGTACTGTTTCCGTTCTTTTAAGATTTGTCTCTTCTTTTTATAAGCTGAGAAACATGGGAATAATCCAAGAAATCGTATTACTTTTTGATCTTCTTGTTTTAGTGGATACAGTATGTTTTGTATATGTTTAAGGGGTGTATTGAATAATGAAAAGGCCTCTTTAGGGCTTATGGTAGTTTAAACAGGCTTAGAGTCTATCTTATTTAACTCAAGAGCTAGGGCTGCCTATGATGTGTCAGAGAATGGATATGATGTGATATAGTCTGGTAAAGGTTTATGGGTTCTCATTTGAAAAGTTGTAATGACTGGGCAGTGATCACTTAATAGTGTGAGCTATTATTTGGCTGGAGGTACTTTTATCAGGGAACTTAGTGAGCAATATATCTATTACAGTGTTTTTATTAGTAACCATGTTTAGCCTAATAGTAGATGTAACCAGATGTGTGAGTTTTTTACCCAATATTAGTGTCTGTAAATTTGTTTTTAGAGGGCCTTGGAAGTCCAAGTTGCAATTGCACATGATTATAACCTTTATGTATAATGGTTGAGGCAACTGTATCAATGACTATGTCAAACTGAGTAGGTGTGGCAGTTGTAGGCATATATATATATATATATATATATATATATATATATATATATATATATATATTGATCCCTGTCATATGATAGAAACCTCATTTGACTGAAACTCATTTGACTGAGACCATAAGACTGAAATTTCAAAAAATTTCTAAAGACTGAAAAATCACTTGACTGAAACCTATAAGACTGAAACCCATAATACTCAATTTCAAGATACTAAATTTTAAACTGGACCATATAAAACCAGACTAGGCCTCCCCACGCCCCCCCCTAACTATCTAACTATATATACTAACTCCAGGACCGCACTACAGTGGGGAAAAGGGCATAGTAGTGGCAGCATGTAGACTACTGTAAGGTACGTGAAAAGTATATACCCTTTCCCCCACTGTAGTGCAATCCTGGAGTTAGTATATATATATATATATATATATATATATATATATATATATATATATATATATATATATAGTTAGAGGGGTGTGGGGGTCATTGCCTCCCACATTGGGTGTGTGCAGGGCATAGCCCCCACCTGGTCTGGTTTTATAAGGTCCAGTTTACAATTTAGTATGTTGAAATTCAGTATTATGGGTTTCAGTCTTATGGGTTTCAGTCAAGTGACTTTTCAGACTTTTGAAATTTCAGTCTTATGGTTTCAGTCAAATGCATTTCAGTCAAATGAGGTTTTTATCATATGACAGGGATCCACATATATATATATAGGTCTACTTCACTTCACTGAAATCCCATTTCATTGACATTCATTTCACTGAGACCAAATCACCTAAAGTTCACAACACTGATGACTCATTTCACTGAATTGTAAGCTCTAGACTTGATGTGACAGTGTGTAGATTACTGTGAGGCAAGTAAAAGGTATATGCCCTGTTCTCCACTGTAGTGTGACCTGGAGTTAGTATATATAGTTAGGGGGTGTAGGGGGCATAGCCCCCCCAGTTTGGTTTTATATTGTCTGTTTTTTGTTAAGAGGATATCTAAGTAGGTTTTATGTTGTGGAAAGAGGCAGCCATTAGTTTTGTGAGTTTGTTTGTGTATGGTTTTCCATTTATTCTTGTGAAATTTAACATTTTAAGCTGTCGGTGAAATGAGATTCGGTAAAATGATTTGTCAGTGTTTTGAAGTTTAGATGATTTGGTCTCAGTGAAATGAATGTCAGTGAAATGAGATTTCAGTAAAGTAAACCCATATATATATATATATATATATATATATATATATATATATATATATACACACTTGCAATATAAATTTTGCTTTCTGCTTTCTTTTCCTTTTTAAATGAGGTGAATACACCTCATCCTTGTCAGGTGTCAGGTCAGTTATCAATGATTATGTTGATGTGCTAAGTTATAGCTGGGGACACATAGGACATTTCCTACAGCCAGAAATGAGAAATTCCTTGGTTGATGGTAGACTACAACAGTATAGTGTGACATTGCCAATGTTACTCTGTTCTAGCCTAAATTTCGTATTAAAATGCAACTCCATTTATTGCAAAACATCATAAATATTAATAATAAATTCACCTTTATCAGGCACACAATGAATATTTCTATCTTTATTCTTATTTGTAATATCTCATGAGAATTCCCACATTTCCAAAATTGTATCTGGGACATTCATCGCCTCATTTTAATCTTACCTTTTCTTTCCTAAACAAATGTCACTGCCATTTATTATCACATACGTGTGTTGGTCCACAAACAAGTCATACATCTTCAATTCACATTTTCTCTGTGCTCCCTCCGCTAATACTCGTAACTTAATTTTTCTTTAACCATATCTACTACTCTGTCCAATTTTTATAAACAAAGAATAAAGTTATATGATCCTGCCAAACACTCGTAAATTAATTTTTCTTTAACCATATCTACTACTCTGTCCAATTTTTATAAACAAAGCAAAAAGTTATATGATCCTGCCAAACCTTATCTAAATATAGTTTCATATATTTTCTATGTCTTCAGGAGTAACCAGCTAGAGTTTTTTGTAAACAGAACTTACTAACTCTTAAATGTACTAATAATGCTTTATAATTCCATCAAATAAACAACATAATCAAGCCTATAAGTAAACCCTTGAATATAAATTATATTTTGAGATACTTACCTCTCAAAACATAATATCCACATCTTCCACCTGTTTTCCTTTCCTTCTCCTGATGACTAATAATATAGAATTAACATCTCAACCGAACAAAATAGTAAATTTTATGTTCATCCAAGGTTCTAAGTTTTCCCAAAGCA
Organism: Protopterus annectens; assembly: GCF_019279795.1. NCBI lineage: Eukaryota > Metazoa > Chordata > Ceratodontiformes > Protopteridae > Protopterus > Protopterus annectens. The sequence goes on from NC_056748.1 coordinate 30,895,713, forward strand.
GCTTATGCTTAACTACATTTCTATCTCCATAGGCACCACAAAGACACTGAAACAAAGGCATGAAGTAATACCGTTTTTGCACCAGCATAGACTTTGCAGTTACTCAAACTTTGGAGCTGGCATGAGCCTTTCATCAGGAGTTAAGTTACTGATGTTAAATACAGTGCTTAAATATCCATTTGTGCCTGGAAAGGGAAGTACATAATTTATTTCCAGTTGGCTAAAAAGAATCTTGAAAATACTTCTGTGAAAAAAATGCAGCTCAGGTATGCCTTGGTAACAGTGTGTGTGTGTGTGTGTGTGTGTGTGTGTGTGTGTGTGTGTGTGTGTGTGTGTGTGTGTGTGTGTGTGTGTGTGTGTGTGTGTGAGAGAGAGAGAGAGACTGAAACTGTAGAAAACAGGTTCACAAAGTGCTATAAAAATCAAAGTTTGGCATGTTACATTAGAATTAGTGTTAATTTAGCAGAAAAGATAGCATGAAACTACACTCACATTTAATGAAACAATGAAGCTCAAAACAAGATATATAGGGAGCTTAGTTATATCCATAGAAGGAAAATAAGAATTTATACTTTGTTAGTTGTTAGTCTCTCTAAATAACTCATCATATAGAAGACTTATTTCCTTGCTAAGTATCAATTTCAAAATTTTCACTTCCATTGGTGCAAATAGGCTAAACAAAATAATGGAAATATTATTACATAAAGTTCACATGGGAGTCATATTTAATAGGTTAACATGTGCTAATGCTAAAGGAATAATTATATACTTAGATTATGCTAACTAAAACAAAAAGAAACTCACTGTAATCATCCTTAATTTAGAAGAAACCTTTGATACAATTAGTTAGAGCATTCTGTTTAATACTTTAGAATGTAGAAATAGGTTCTGGACTTTCTGAAGTCATACATATTAACAAAGAAACCATGTACAGATGCCTAGTCTCACCCTTAATGTTCACTTGAATTATTTAATTTTTTGCAAATCATATAAGAAGTAACCAAAAATTGATTTCTTTACATTTTTTTAAGAAATAGCAATCAATATTCAACTTTTTGCAGGCAATATCTTATTCACAATAAGACATAAAGAGAGATAAACAATTCAGTACATGACATTGATACCTTGATTAAATTGTTTCAAGAGATGTCCAGAATTAAATTCAATGAAAATAAAACAAAAACAATTGTAATACATCAAAATATTAAAAACACATTTATTGAGTTATCACTTGCGATACAGTTATACTATGTCTGGACAATTCAGATCCTGTATCCCAGCTCAAAAAATAATTTATTTAGTTACACTCATTTGCTCACCCAGTACTCCTGATAGAGTAATCTTTAGGGAATTTTTAAAATCTGCCAACTGAATATACTCCCAAAACATATGCTCCCAGATACCCTTTTTCTTCCCCATTACATCTCCAACATTTGCCATCTACTTGAGGAGAAAACTCTTTGGAGTCTGCTTAGGGTATACATATGCAAACATTTCCAAGAAAAATCATACATCTTTTAGACTTTGTTGCATATTTGAGCATTGTACATATGTCCTCCCATTGTTTCTTTGTGAATTGCTTATTTAATCTCTCTTTCCAATCTTTTCTGACCTGCTCTGATTGATTCCTATAGTTATAGTGCAATATTTTATAAGCCCTACTAATTATCCTGTTTTTAACAGCAGCTTCTGCTGTAGATTCAATTAAAAACTCAAACAGTTCTGGTCTTTCACTTAGGATTCCCCTTTCCATTTTTCTTTGCCTATACTCTGATATCAATCCCTGACAGTGAAGACAGTCTCTAGCCTACAGTCCAAATGTCTTCTTGGTCTTTTCTTATTGTATTACCTTTACTTCTCTGTTTGTTTTCCAGTGCCTTAGTTCCTGTGCTAGCTTCTTCCAGTAAATTCCAGCTCATTCTTGCATATTATCTGTACCCCTAATTGTATTATCCCTCTCAGCAGATCTCCTTTCTATATTTCCATGTTGTTTAGTTGTTAGTGTACTTTTAAGAATATAATATTCTCTATGACTGTTATTTTCCTTAAGGATCTGCATCCAAAATCCCACTCTTTCATTATTTCTTGAATTTCCCCTACTTCATCATCATCATCCATTTCCACAGTGAATTGTAGCTTTCTGCTTGTGTTATGTACAACAGCCTAAATTGTATAGGTCTAAAATATCCCTTCAAATCAGATAACCCTAAACCTACTCCTTCTATTGGAAGGATCAACTTATCCCACTTGAGTCTAGCCCTCTTCCTCTACCAGATAAAATCCTTCACCTTTTTTTTTTAATTACTATCCACAAATTGTCCTCTGGTTGATAAAAAAATGTGTGACTTTTGTATAAAACTAATGCGACTAAAACATTATTTACTGCTTGTATGTTACTATCCATATCCATTGGCAAGAATTTCCAGTTTATTAGTTTTTGTATTATCTTTTGTTTATTCTCTTCCCACATATACTTAGCTGCCATAACAACTTCCTTTTTAACCCATACTCCTAAACATTTCATTTTTTCTTGTCTTCATAAATATGGGTATTGCTGAGCCAATTCATGTGTAGGTATATAGTTTGTAACTACAGCCTTTGTTTTATCTTCATTAATTTTATATCCCAAAAAAACATAACTGACTCAGAATATTGCCGAACACAAAGCTGCCCTTTTTTTTGGTTCCATCAGTTATGAAATAATATCATCTGCAAATAAAGCCAACTTTTCTTAAATAACATCCTAATCATTTCCTTGACTTTCCATTATTTTCCTTGCTATGGTTCTAAATATAATGCAATTAACAAGGAGGAAGGACACCCTTATCAGAGAGGAACACCCTACTTTTATTTTCACCTTCAATCCCTCATATATCCTAATTATCCTTATTATTGTATCAGGAAATTCAAATGCTTCCACTGCCCAACTCACCAAATCTCATCTTATTCTGTCAAGTGCTTTCTCTGTAACAAGATCCACCAACAACAGCAGTATTTTCTCATATTCTGCTTCCCTCTGGATCATCATTATTCTATTAACGTTGCCAAGTGTTTGTCTTCCCTCCACAAAAAAACACATTGATCCCTATCTATCAATTTAGGCATCACCCTTGCCATTTGTTTAGCCATTATAGACATCATCACTTTATAATCATGGTTTAAAATTGAGATGGGCCTATATGAAGCTGGACATGCTTCATCTTTACCATCTGTAGGTATTACAGCCACCACACCTTTTTGTATGGATGTTGGTGCTTCACCTCCTTTTAAAATTCTGTTAAACAAAAACTTTCACATCGGTATCATTTTCTTCCCTTATAGCTTCTAAACGTCCACCAGAATACCATCTATTCCAGTAGACTTTTCTGCAGATTGGTATGCCATTTATATCTCATTTTGTATTATCTTAATTATTAATTGTTGAACCTCATCTTACCTCTAATCTTGGCATATTTAAGTCTTCCATAAATATTTTCATTTGTGCTTTTTCAATTTCCCTGCTTAATACAAATTGTCATAACATTTCCAAAATATCTCTAATACCACTATAGGATCTCTGCTTATATTCTTGTTATAGACTCCCTAAGTTTGGCAACAGCCCTTTCTACTTTCTGTCACCTAAGTCATTTTCATAGGTTCATAGGTGTTTACTAGGCTAATGACCACAAGGACCTTTTTAAACCTAGCCATGCATCCCAAATCTTTGACAAGTTCTGATACCCTTGATAAGTGTAAGCATGGGCCTGGGAGATGAACAATTTACAGGTTGTCTGTGTCCATTAGAGACATAGATGCCAAACCTGCGATGAATTTCCGGTTTCTCACCCAGTTGTCCAAGTTGCACTTGAACTGGGTTAGGGAGGAACTCTGCTTCACATGGATGGGGAGCCTGTTCATAGACGGGGTAGTCTCTGGGATACATACCTATCTCTCCAGCAGGCCCTATTTATATCACAGGCAGGGTGTAAGTCTTTAGAACAAGTAATTCTGATGCTGTTTGTTTTGTGGATATGCAGGAAGTCCATCAGATTTGGGTCTGACAATGCCCTGTATGCCAGGCATAGATCTCCCATCAAAGGCCTGTAGGAGACAGGATACAGAATAGGGCCATGAGGCAGTCTACACATAACATTTTACTTATGCCCTGTATTCTTTTAGTGAGGAACCTCTGTGGATGTTCCAACTGTTGGACATGCCTGGTTAGATACATACCAAAGGGGGCATTATACTCTACGATAGGTGTGATGGATGATGAATACAGTGGCACAGTGACTTCCTTGGACCTAGATGCCATACCTTTGTTTATAAGTTGTGCAACATAGAATGATTTCCTCACCACTGTAGATACCTGATGATCAAAGCTAGATTATTATTTTTGTGTGTCCTTAAGTTCCTGACTACTGGATCAACTCTTAGGGGTGTGTTGTCGATATGATAGTTACCATTGGTGGAAGACTTCCCAAAGGATACTATTATGCATTTCTTGGCATTTAGTTTTAGTCCATGACTCTGACACTAGTTGTTTGTCTGTGTCAGCCCCCCCTGGAGAACATTTGTGTCAGTGTGAGATTCAGTCATCTTCAAATTTAGTCAGCCAGAGAATACTGACACTGGCCTTGAAGTCTGAGAAGGAAATGCCAAAAAGGAGTGGTCCAACAACTGATCCCTGAGGGACTCCACTTGTGACTGACCTCTTTGTAGAGGTGGACTACCCAATTCTAACTTCCTGGAACCTGTCTGTGAGCCAGTTGGCTGTCCACCAGGTGACATATGGGTTTGTACCTAATCTCTTGAGTTTGTCAACATTTTGTCAAAAGTTTTTGTACTTTAGGGTTATTACCTAAAAATAATTGCTTAACATTCTTTCTAAACTCATGCATACTATCCAGGTCCTTCTTTATTCTTTTCTTTAGCACTCTGCAATTGCACCTCTTTTTGTTCTGTGAGATTCCTCTTATTCTTTAATACTTTAACCTTTGGCAACCCCTCTAAATAATTATTGTTGCTTCTTAACAATGTCTTTTTTTTTCATTTTATTTCTACCATATTTTTAAACCCCATTCTTATTTTATCTCACTCACTAGCTGTAACTTCTGGAGTGCTTTCTATCTTTCCTAATATCACAAATAATTTCCAGTATCAATTCCTTGAATTAATCTCTTTTTAATAGGTAGGTGGGGAAGCACCAGTGTCTCATCTTTACTTCATTGCCCTGCATTTTTATCTTAGTAATTATTGGTGCATGTTTTGAAATAGTTATTGGATGTGTGTCAACTAAATGCACATGTCAAAATTGTGAATTAAATGTCCATGTTCCTGTGAAATATAATTGAATCCAGTTACTGTATCTTGGGGAACAATATGTACATTTTCTCTTGAGTTTCTACAACAGAATTCAAATCTTCTGTACCAAATATTTTCATAAGTTTCTTCAGAAATCTACCCTCTTTTGTTATATTTCCCTTCTAGGTCCCCAGATACATCCTCATTGTTGCAAATCAAATTCGAATCCCTACTTCGAAGTAATTTTTCCTGCTGAAATCTGATTATTTCAACCAATTTGTAAGCTCCATAATTGCAGTTTTAGGTGGAATATAAATACATACCATCATAATCCTCCTTCCTTGCCAGTATCCCCATACCACCATATATCTTCCATTATTATATGTTAATTTCCTGTTCTATCACTGTTGATGTTCTTCTAGCAATTAACATAATTACTTTTCTTTTCCTTTGTTCCTGATATTCTGCTGAATATGCATCATTTAATCCTTTCTTTATCAAAGTCACATCTCAGTGCTTTTCAAATGTGTCTCCTGTAGCATTGCCATTTTCACTTCGCATTTCTTAGTATAATTAAATATTGTTTCCTTTTTGTCTATACCTGTGAGACCTTTCACATTCCATGATAATATGGAAAGTGTTGCCATAGGTTCTTAGGTAAGTACTAGGCTATCTGCCCGAGGGCATCTATAAGCCTAGCCAGAATGTGTTGGCTTTCGCCACCCACTTTGATTAGTTCCCTGTGCTTTGGTCCAGCAGAGCAATTAGTTCCCTGTGCCTCTGTCCAGCAGAGCCACTGCAGTGATCCTCGGGGTAAATTTTCTGTTTCCCATCCACTTGTCAAGGTTTCTCTTGAAGAGTGTTAGTGAAGGGCTCTGCCTAATGTAGATTTGAATCCTGTTCCAAAGCATGGGGAGTCTCTGGGACAGGAATCTATCCCTCCAGCATGTCCTATTTATCATTGTGGTGTGGTTTAGATCCCTAGAGCATGTGGCTCCTGGGTATTTGTTTTTTTTTAGGTGGAGCATGTCCATCAATTCTGGGTTGGACATGGCCTTGTATGTCAGGCAGAGGTCACCTCTGAGTAAGCGGTATGCAACTGAGTACAGCTGGAGTTTCTTCAGTCAGACTGCATAGGGCATTTGCTTGAGGCCAGTAATCCTTTTGGTGAGGTACTTCTGTGGTCTTTCCCGCTGTTGCAGGTGTCTTGTAAGGTACATCCCAAATGGGGCGTTGTACTCTATGATGGGTCTGATGAGTGATGAGTAAAGGGGCACAATAACCTCTTTTGTTCTAGTTGCGAACCCTTTTGTGATTAGGTGGGCCACATAGAAGGATTTTCTAACCACTTTGGCAATATGATTATCACAGGAGAGGTTACTATCTACTTGGGTCCCCAGTTCCCTTATTACATTTTCTGTATTTAGGGGACTACCACGTATAAGGTAGTTTGCGGGTACTTTGTTTTTTCCCAAAGGGGATGACTATGCACTTTTTGGCATTTAGCTTGAGGCCATGATTTTGACACCATGTATCCGTCTCCGTGAGACCCTTCTGGAGGATGTCTGTATCAGCTGGAGAGTCAATTATGGTCCCCAGTTTGCAGTCGTCTGTGAACTTGGTCAGCCATAGTCCTCATGTGCTTGCCTGTACCTCTGAGAAGTATATACCGAACAGGAAGGATCCCAGGACTGAGCCCTGGGGGACGCCACTTGTAACTGGTTTAGAGTTGGACCTAGAGCCTGCAACTCTCACTGTGTGGGTTCTATCCATGAGCCAATTGGCAATCCATCTCGTGACTTAGGGGTTTATGTTCAGGCTGGTGAGCTTGTCTATAATACCAGAATGTGGAATGGTGTCAAAAGCCTTTGTGAGGTCTAGGTAGGCTGTGTGAACCTCCTTTCCCCTCATCTAAAGCCTTGGTAACTGTCTCAAAAAAGTCCATCAGGTTTAGAAGGCATGATCTGCCCTTAACAAAGCCAAACTGGGTAGGGTCCAATGTTTGAAGGTTCCCAATGTCTCTGTTAATGAATTCCATGATTATGCACTCCATAGCCTTGCAGACCAGGCTAGTCAGGCTTATAGAGCAATAGTTCCCAGGGTCAGTTGTAGCTCCACTTTTGTGGAGCAGGATAACTGTTGCTGTGCACCACTCTATGGGTACATAGCCTGTAGAGAGGCTGAGTTTGAAGAGTGTGTTTAGGTGAGGGGTTAGTTCATTTTGGAGCTCGTGTAAGACACAGCCTGGGACACAGTCTAGTCCCATTGAAGCTGTATTTTTGGCTTTGGATAGGGCTGTTTTAACCTGTGTGTCAGTGATTGCCAGGGCTCTACATTCTTCTGGTATGGTTATGGGCCCTTTAGGGGGTGAGGGGGGGTGAAGTTTGCACTAAACCTGTCTGCCAGAATGTTGGCAATATCAGTCGGTTCAATGTATTTTGTGCCATTCTGCACTAACTCAGAGCAGATCTGAGAGTTTCCACTTAGGTTCTTGACATAGCTAAAGAACGCTTTGTGGTTATCTTTGGAGTCCTTGGCAATTTTTCTTTCGAAGCTAGCCTTGGATGATTTTATGAGGGATCGTAGTTTCTTGCTGATACTGATCAGGAAAGTCTTTCCTTCTTGGGATTTTACTGTTTTCTGCACTAGTTTCCTCCTTCTGTTGTATAGCTTGTTTATGGCATGGGGTCCACAAGACTGGTTTCCTTTTCTTGGAGGAGTGAGTCTTGGCTTTGCTTGGGATAGCATGATCCATGCATTCTTACAGGTGCTCATAGAGTGCCTTTGTAAGGGATTCAACAGCTTGGACAGCATTGTCCTTTAGCATGGGGGCTGTGAACCTTTCCACCTCGGTCTTAAATAATGTGAAGTTTTTCATGGTGGTTTCCTTAATTGGGGGTGGGGGCGGAATGTTGATATCCAGAGTGATTAGTCTATGGTCTGATCTAACCAGCGAGGTTATGTTCTCCGGTGTAGAACACCGGTCGCCTATGTTGGTAATGACCAGGTCCAATATGTTGTCACCTCTGGTGGGGGTGTTGACCAGTTGATCCAGGGTGTTCGAGTTTATAAATTCTAGGAAGCATTGAGCAAGTGAGTTAGTACTTGAGTAGTTCTCCCAGTTAATGTTTGGGTAATTGAAATCACCCAATATTAGGGCATTTGGTAGGACCTTCATATTTTCCAGTGTCTCCAGAAATGTGGAATGGGGGTATTGGGTCATGGTGGGTGATCTGTAGCAAGCTACAATTTGAATTGCAGTTTTGCCCATTGTTAGTTGCACATGGATGATCTCTGAGGCATTGTGCTGTGCCACTAACCTGGAGGTGTGAGTATCCTTGATGAATATGGATACACCCCCACCTTTTGTGTTTCGGTCCGGGTTCTGTGGCTGAAAAGTATGGTATGAGTTATAACCTGGTAGTGCTGGGGTGCTCTCTGGAGCCTTAAACCAGGTTTCTGTTACTACACAGATATCAATGTTCTCCATACTGAGTAGTGCCTCGAGTGCATGCACTTTAGACTTCTGGCGTTGAGTAGCATTACCTTCAGTTTTTGGTTACTTGTGCCATTTACGGTGGTGGGTTTGTCTTCTGAGCCTTGCCTAAAAAGGCACTATGGGGGAGGCAAAAGCCATTATGATAAGAAGTCATTATTCCTACCTACTATATATGACAGCTTTTTTAAATGTCTGTTTCCAGCTTTTGTAATACTAATGTTTGCCAGGTTAATACTTTATATAGCTTTTTTCTTATAATCAAAATTGTAACCTATATCACATTTTGCAAGACTTTTTGTCTCAATGAAAACCCTCAAAAAACAAAACAAACAGAAAAAGGAATACCCCCATAACCTGTTAACTAAGACAAACACAAAAAACTATGTACATCTTCAAATAATGAAGTTTAAAACTCTGAATAGGAAACATTTCTCAGATACACATGTATATCCTATTAACTTAAACATGTGCTTGTCTAGCCTTATTTTCTTTTTTGCATTGTAATGCTTACACTTCTTAATACTAAAAAATAAGAAAGACAGAACAAGGCATCTGTTTACTTTAGTATCTTTATCACATGCAACCAAATATATTTTACTATAAAACATGCAATTTATATCATTAAAAGTTCCACAGAAATCCTGTTAAGAACAGAAAATCTTTTACTTACTTTTAACATTTTCCTTCTTCTTCCCCCAAGTGTCCTTCAAAACATTATGGACATGAAGTGAGACAAATGTTTTTCAGTTCCCCACCAGTACGACAAAGTTAGTCCATTCTTTCCACAGCCATATTTCACAAAAGTGATTGATTCTTTGCAGTCTCACATTTATTCATTAACTTTTGCGTTGCTGTTTTTATGATATTCTTTAACATGCTGTTATTTTTCCTTTACATCTCCATCTTCCTACTACAGAGTCTAGTTCAATTCCAAGGTACTCCTGATTCTTTAAGTCAACTCCTCTGATTTTCTCTATCTCTCAAGTGATTTTCTTTGGAACAATGAACAAGTTTTCATTGCCAAAAGTTTTTCCATATGCTTTATTATCAGAAGATAGGGGGAACATATTTCCCTTCTGCTTGATGCCCACTTTTTGTTGGACAAACTTTGGTATTTCCTCCTTAGCCTGTTCTGCATCAAAAAATGACTTTGATCTTACAGGAAAAAAAAATATTCTGAAGAAAGTCGGATATGGCAGCTTGAATCTCACAGTTGCGTCTTCACATTCTCTGCTGGAATAAATTTGTTTCTCTTCTACCTGGTGTGGAGTGAATAGTAATTTTCCATAAGTACTCTACTGTCTCCAACTTGTAAAACTTTGCCCTTTTGCCGCAGTTTTGTCAGGATTAACTTTTCCGCTGGTAGGTTTGCATCCTTACTAATACAGATCGGCAGGTTTGGAGCATACACACAGTGTGCCATTTCAATTAACAGTTCCTGCTATGGAATACCAATCCAGTTGCTTATTTGTGCCTTCATAAAAATTAATATAGTCTGTTCCCCTCTGGTACAGTAGAAAATCACAGATTTTCCCATTGTGCACTGTCTCTAAAACTAATGTCTTTCGGCTTTTCCGGGTTAGTGGTCACCACAGCGAAACTCCAGTCCGCTAATGATTGGCAGTGGATTTTTTACGGTGCCGAGTTGCCAACCCGATGCCCAACCTTCAAAGAAGGCACACCCATTCATGCATGCACCTATCTGCATGTCTTTAAACATCACTCGACCGCGGGGAGGACATGCAGACTCCACACAGAAGGCGTGCTGTGAGAATTTTACCATTTTTGAAGCATTTCTTCGTGAGCAGTCTCATAGCCAGCCTTTTCTGAATTTTGACCTCTGATTTTTGCAGTTTTATCAGGTCATCTGAATATCTGTTTAAAGCTTATTCCATTTTCCAGTCTTTTGTTATTTGAGTTGATTCCTTCAGTGTTTCATTTATTTTAACCAGCACTGATCATATTTGATTTATTTTTTTCCTCTATATTATGGGAAATCATGTCTTGAACCAAAGGTGGAACCTGAACTTAAACTGCTTTTTTTCCTGGACAGCTGCAGGGTTTTTCCCAGTCAGTGCTTTCTCTTCATCTTTTCTAGGTGATTTTCTTTTAGGCTGTCTTAGTTTCTTCTTTGCTGGCATACAGACAGTATACTTAGCAACTAGTAACTGAATTTACTAAAAGTGACAGTGTTCCTGGCCCTCGTCTTTCAGTTTCTTTTTCATACAGGGAAAGCTGAAGTTAAGTTGTTGATCAGTTTGTAGTCAACTTGGAAACTAAAGTATTACTAAAATATTAATCCCAGTCTAAACAAAAAAGAAATACAAATTTATATGGGATAAATCAGAAATAAAGTATCATGAAATTAAAATCTCAGAAGACTTAAAATTATAACTAGTAACATTAATGAAACAATAAATTAAACAGTTAACTGTATTAGAAATGGAATACAATGTTCTTATTTCTAAAGAGATATTATGGTTAATAAAAATGATAATATTGCCTATATTCTGCCACATATTGCAAGCAACAGCACTAAACATAGAAAACAATTAATAAATAAATTAAATAATTACTTTTTTATCCTTTGATTGGTATCCATTCAACAATAAGTTGGCTTTTATAAATCATATAAGAAATTGAGAAAAGGCTGGTCTTAGCTTCCATATGTTAACATATATATAATTGCTTCATTATTCAAAGCTTTGGCAGTCTAGATAGATATCTTGTGCCACTCTCAATGGAAAATACTTTACAAAATCATTTCTTATTTATCAAAAGCTAATAGAAACTCTGAATATTTAGACATAGTAAATAATAAAATATTGTGGCTCCTTAAGACATTTGAAGACAGAAAGTTCCAAAAAGCAGCCAGCACCAAGGTGTGTTAAGCACTCCTATAGTTGAATGTACATATAATTCCACCAACTTCATACTAGCCTTCTTCAGTGATTAAACTTCAATGAAACAAGTACTGCTAATATATATATATATATATATATATATATATATATATATATATATATATATATTAATGAATTCTAACATCCTTTGATTATTTAACCAAATTTTTACAAAACAATTGTAAATATCAAGAAATTATTTTTAAATACTATCTTTATAGACTGTCCTTCAGACCAAGGGAAAAAAGGCCACCCAGCTTGATTATCCAACCCTTCTCTTTCTTATTTAAAATCAAATCCCATCCAAATTTATTGCTTTTGTTCCCCTGGATTTTGTCTATCACCATAAAATAAAATTTTGCAGAATTATGGGAGGTACAATGTATATACAGAGCATTAGTTAGTCGCTTATTATGTATATCAGATAGATGTTCAGACATACGAAAACATAACGGGTGGGAGGTTTGACCAATGTAAAATGCTTTAAAAAATCTTGGGTTAACCTTGAGGTTTCTGACATAGGCGAAGAAGGGATTATGGTTATCTTTCACCTGGGAGGCTATCTTAACTTCAAAGCTACTTTGCCTTGACCTAATTACCTCTCTTATATGCCTATTTAGTTTGATGAGAGAGTTTGTATCTTTATGGGAATTACCCTTCCTAACTTTTGCCATATTTTTTCCTTTTGTTGTACAACCATTTAACTTGGGATGCCACCAGAATGGTTTGTTTCTCAAGATAGCCCTGGACTTATTTCTGGTAGGTGCAGCAGGCAGTATGCAGCCATTGACATGGTTGTGCAGAGTTTCTGAGAGCAATTCTGAATAGGCTGCTATGTTCTCTCAGTTTGGTGGGGCATTGCATTTTGACAAACCATTACTTAATAAAAGGTAATTTGCCTTGGAATATTTCCTGTTACTGGTTTTAATGGGATTATGGATTTGTTTTGATTTTGAAGGAGACAACTTTATGACTGGACCTTACCATGGAAGACAAGACATCAGACAGGGGTGCATCATTCTCCCATATTTGTGAGCATGAAGTCCAGTATGTTGGAGCCTCTAGTGGGCATATTCATTATTTGGTTATGGGTGTTTGTATTTCAAAGTCCAGGAATCTCTGTGCTTCTAGATTTGAGGCCATGTGGGATTCCCTGTCTATAGAGGGTAATTAACATCTCCCATGAGTAGGGTGATAGGTTGGATGGTATGTGTCTCTAGTAGGTTCAAGTATGCATTGTGAGTTTCTTGGTATATGAAGGGTGACCTATAGCTGACTAGGATATGGTATGGGATTTTATCTATGGTGATCCCCTTATAGTGAAACAACCCCAGAGGTAAGCTTGTTATTGATGTGTGTTGAGACACCTGCACTTTTAGCCTTTGTTTGTGCAGCTACTGGTCTAAAAGTGTCTCCCCAAGTCCCTGACTACTGGATCAAATCTAAGGGGTGTGTTGTCAGTATGATAGCTACCAGGGATGGATGACTTCCCAAAGGAAACGTATGCATTTTTTGGCATTTAATTTTAGTCCATGACTCTAACACCAGTTGTTTGTCTGTGTCACCCCCTCCTGGAGAACATTTGTGTCAGTGTGAGATTCACTGATAGCTCCTAATTTGCAATCATCTGCAAATTTAATCAGCCAGAAACCATTGACATTGGCCTGTATGACTTTGACAAAGGCAGTATAGGCAATCTTTGTGTTTAGGAAGATTACCTTTAAGTGCCGTAGCATACATTAGCCTATGTGTGTGCTGTGTGCTATGTGAGGTGAGTGTTGTGTATGTGGTTTTGGCAATCTGATGTACACTTGTATATGACAGTTTAGCCTCCAGTGCCATTGTGTAAGTACATCTGTGTCTCCTTCTTTAAGGATTAAGTGGTTGTTGTTAAACATGAGACAACTGCTAGATTGTCTCAAGATGCCCATGTCCACCTAGCAGGCTACAGAGAAGATGGGAAACTGCATATCCATACTGTCCAGGTCTTTGATTGGTGAGCTAAAAGGGTGGTGTATTGGGATTAGAAGGCTATTAAGGGTGCTTTGAGGGAACAGACTAGTAAGAGTGCTTTACTGGGACAGAATATTCTAAACAGTATTTTCCCTCTGGTTGCACCTCCTTTCTCCAGAACAGCTATAGCAGTCAATCCTGGATACATTTGTATCCACCCATTTAGTTTGTGTACAAACAATGATAGTGAGTCACACTGCTTACCATGTAGGGGACCATGTTTCATGAAACACAATGATCACCACTGCCTGATTCTTTTGTGTATTCAGATGTGACGTGTTGCTCATACATTGTGATCAGAGTTTTGTGAAGAGCTGCAATTAGTAACTATTGCAAACTAGTCTGAGTAACTTTTATTTCTCATATCTACATGCAGCTTTCCAGAAACTTCTAAGCTGTAGAACTATTCACATGTACACTGCTGTGCTGCAGTGTTGCCATTGGGTAGCACTACTTATTAAAGCTTTTGAACCGTTAAAGGGGATTGTTTCTTCCACCAAAATATAACATCAAGTGACAGGGAAAACCAGTTAAGCAGCAGGGAATCAGTAGGGAGTGGTTCACAGAGCTCCTTGTGTGAGGGGTCAAGCCAACACTGTGGAGTATGAGGTAGCATTCAGCGGTTAGTAGGAGAGGAGTAGTTGGCCAACCATAGCCTAATAAAGAAAAAGTATCAAGGCCAAGTGGGGCTTACATAACCTAGATTACAGACAAGGTCATAGGTTGAACACAGAGAATAGGGTACTAGTTCCTTGATGATCATGTATGTAGCCAGCAACATGAGACTGGATCCCATTTGCAGTGTACATTAGTACCATTCAACATAGGACAACAAGACACAACAAGAAAAAAGGTAGGTTAGAGCAGGGCAGTTCAGATCTAGACGACAGTGACAGTATAAAAGGAGGGTAATGTGGCAGGACAGGGAGAGCCAGTCAGGGTGGGAGAGTGAGGCATGGAGGATGCAAGGTGGGGTACAGGTTTAAGGAACTTTGGGGGGCATGTTGCTATGAATCTGCAGAAGATTGGGAGAGCCACAAGGAAGGATATGGGTGAAAGAAGGAGCAGTGAATAGTCTGATTAAACAGAATGGGTACAGTAGGACTGGAGGGTAAGGAATGGCAGAAAGCTGATGGAGAGGACAGGATGGGAGGAACAGAAAAAGAAAACTGAATGGACAGAAGGATATGGGTAGATGTAGTTACAAGAGCACAGGCAATGAGACTGGCAGTTATAACTACAGAATAGGTGGCCATGGGGACAATGAGAGGCAGAGGACAGAGAAACAGGATGAGGGAGGCAGTTGTTTTGAGTAAGGAAGACACAGAATGGACAGGAACAGGATATGTGATGGAGTGGAAATGGTACCAGAACAGGCCAATCAGTTGGTTATGCCTGAGGGGTAACGGGAAAGAAGTAGTAAGCAAAGAAAGGAGAAGGAAATTAGCTAAAAGACAGAACGAAGGAGGTGCAGGCCATCAAGAGGAAATTGAACAGCACAAAGAGTCCAAAGGAAGGTAAGTTCAGCATAGAGTAATATAAGGTATACAAACAAAGCCCAGGATCATACAAGGTGCAGTCCCATTGGAGGATGGAGGATTTAATCATTGTAGGCATACGCGGGGGGGGGGGGTAGAGATGGTTCTATGCTTAACCCTTACTACAACAGGTCTTGTGATAAGCAAACTGGTTGTGAACAGAGAAAGGTGTCACATACAGTGTTAATAAATAACAAGGATAACAGAAGAGGTCACAGCAGTGTGCAACGGCTTGGAGAACAGGAAAACACTTTCAGAAGCAGCATTAGTAGGCAGTAGCAAGAGGCAAGTTATGAGGAAGGAAAAGGTCAGGAAGATCAGCTGCTGGCTCAGGGCGGGGGGGGGGGTAAGCAGCAGTGAATTTTGGCAAGAGGGGAAAGGGAGAATTAAGAACTGCTCAGTAGAGACATACCTTATCACAGTTTCCTTAGAACATTTTCCTAAAGCTAAGTATGGAAATGTATATTAGGATGACTGTATCTTTAAACTTGGATAAAAAGACGGATGGGAATGCAAAGGGTATTTAGGTAAAGTAAGAAAGGCAACAAATGGCAGGGGCAGCTAGGGGTAGAGGAGGAGGCAGAAGAAACCAGCAAAAGGGCAGAGAGAAAAGGAAAAATTAGTACAGAAATCCAGAAAAAGGCACTACATGAGGACACTCAGAGGGGAAAAATAACCAACAGAACATGAGTACGACTGACAGAAAGATAAAAGTAGCAAGGAGAGGTGAGAAACTTGCAACAACAGAGAAGATAGCTTGAAGAATGGAAGGAAATAGCTGGGAGGGATAGGCAACAGGTGAAGACCGTGTATAAGGCAAATAAAAGAATAATGTGCCGAAGAAAAGAAGTGGAGAAAGAAAATAAAAGAACAAAAGACACTAGGGGAAAGAACTGAAGATTGGAAGAGCTTAAGGTCATACGCATAAATAAGACAATGGACAAAAGGATGAGGATGGGTGGTCTAAAAGTTATATATGGAAGTGAAATGGCAGCCATTTGAGATGTTGTGACCCAAAACAGCGAGTCGTGAAATGTGGGGGCTGAATGGTTGAAAAAATGGAATTGTATATTTACTAAGTCTGAGATGCCATGTCTCTGAATATTCCCTTTTCTCCAAGGTATGGCGATCTTGGAGTTGGTATATATAACTTTGGGGGAGGGGTTACAAAGTAGTTTTAATGAGAAAAGCAATTTTTGATATTCGCTCTTCTCCTGTGTTTTTGGTCATTTTTGGGGCTTTTTTGCACTCGAACATATTTCAGTAGGGAACCACGTGGAACTAGGCTAGAGTTCTAGCAATGTGAATAGGTGGAGAACAAGCATGGTTGAGACTGAGGCACGTATTTAATAATGCTGATGTCGTTGAGAGGGAAAAAATGCTGCTCGTTGATTGAAGGAATGGCGATGGTGTACCAGGGTACAGGATTTTATTTATTGTATTTTATTTAAGATACATTAGTTGAGATGGTAGTAGTGGATGACGGAGCAAACATGAGGTGGAACTCTAGAAGAATGCTGCAGTGGTCTGTAGTCTGTGATGTGGCAGACCTAATCAATTCTTCCAAGTGTTTATATCTGCACCCATGGAGTGATAAGGGTACAGGTAAAAAGGCAGCTCAGTAAGTCTGTTGGAAACTCAGGATGTAATAAGGACCTGGAGTTATCATTAAAACAATCCCAGAAAACCATGTGAAAAGTGAAAGGGAAGCAGAAAGGGCAAATCAGATGCTCTGGACTATATCTAAGGAAGTGGAAGTCAGAGGTGTGAAGGTAATACTGTTCTTTCATCTGGAGAGAGCTGAGGTTTTATGTGTAATTCTCTGGCCTTGACCTTGCAGAGGGAGGTAGAGAGGTTCTATTGGTGAAGACTATGCAAACAAAGGCAGCAAGGGCAGGGATGAGGAATGAAGGCATGATATGTGGATAGAAGTTTCACTTAAAAAGGGGAAGGTGGAGAGACTTGATATGGTTATACAAGGACTGGCGGAGAGAAGAGATAGTATTGTGGAATTGTAAGGCAGGGAGAATAAGGCATGACCAGTACAGGGAGCATGACCATGACCAGAAGAACAATGAAATACTTTTAATGACCATGAGCAGAACAATGGAATACATTTAATGACTGTGAGCAGAACAATGGAATACATTTAATGACCATGACCAGAAGAACAATGGAATACATTTAATGACCATGAGCAGAACAATGGAATACATGTAATGACTATGAGCAGAACAATGGGAATACATTTAATGACTGTGAGCAGAACAATGGGAATACACTTAATGACCGTGAGCTGAACAATGGAATACATTTAATGACCATGAGCAGAACAATGGAATACATTTATTGACCGTGAGCAGAACAATGGAATACATTTAATGACTGTGAACAGAACAATGGAATACATTTAATGACCATGAGCAAAACAATGGAATACATTTAATGACCGTGAGCAGAACAATGGAATACATTTAATGACTGTGAGCAGAACAATGGAATACATTTGTCACTGATATAAGAAAAAAAGAGGGTGGTTGGAATGTGGAACCACATAGTTGAGTGAAATATGAAAACAAAGATAGATTAAGTTTTTAAATGATTTGGGATTGCGGGGGGGTGGGCAGGATGACTCAGGCTGAGTCAGGCTATCTGCAACTAAGAAATTTATACTCCCTAAAACTCTCTCACTTCTGGGTAGTGTGTGCCATGATATATGGATCTTTGAAGTGAAGAATGAAATTAACCATTATCTGCAGTGATGGATACTAAAGTATGATGTACGTTCTGCAACATATACATTGCTACAGCACCCTGAGTTTGTAGGACGCACTCAGTATTGTGCTTCCCCCCTAATTATATGCTGTTACCCACTTGCGTACATGTGCAGATTGTAAGAGTGAAGTGTAATGGCAAATATTCATAAAGTGACTTTATTTGGAAGATCAATGTCTTTTGGTGTATATATAGTTTTGTGTGATCTGGTTGTTATTTGAGAGGTGTTTTGGTTGATATTTACCTCGGATGTTGTGAGTAGCATATTATTATTCTTTTTCTGTTTATTCATGCAGTTTAATAGATTTCCCTGGTTAGATTTAGTGCAATTTGCTCACATTGTATTTATTTGTTTTGTATTCAGTGATGCTTATTTGATTTGGTACGTTATTTGATGAGATTTTTGGATGAGTCTGCTGCATGGGTTGATGGTGTGGAGTTCCTAGTATTGAGATGTCATTCTGGGTGACCTATTTGTGCCAATTAAAGTGTTTGTCCTTTGTTGGGTTACCTGTGGTTGCTTTGGATGTCTATCAGCTGGTGCCACTTCTTTTTATTTATCTGGTCAGTTGATTTATTTCATGTATTTAATGTATTTGTACACTGTTATCTCATATACAGTGAATTATCAAAACAGCCATATGTATAAGTGAAGTGATTGAGTGGGCTATTTTTGTTTTTGCAATATCAGATAGGCCGACAGTCAGTAGTAGGTTGACTGGTGCTCACGGGCTGAGATAAACCTCCAGTCTTTTCCTCTGTTTTAAATTTGTTGCTTTCGTTGCGTACTCGCATTGGTGGTGTAGTGAATATATCAAATCTGCTAGGCTGATATTATTGCCAGCCTAGATATGGGACAGATTTTATGCAAGGAGCAATACTGCACCATTATATTCATAGTGATGAAGCCCATTTACCCATTACACTTACTGTCGTAAGCATTGGCTTGTGTATATTAACTCTATTGGTTTACATACATTAAGTGGCTGAGTGACATTAGAAGAGATTTTACCCATATGAGGATATTTATTGCTCACATTTTAAATAACATAACTAAGTATCATTTCAAGCAATCTTGATATCGCTGAATAGTTTATGTGCACATAGTTTTGTTTTTTAGTTTTAATTTTTCATCAGCCAATAGTTTTATGGGTTTGGGTTTTTTATATTGATGTATCTAATTGTTTTGACAGCATCTATAGTGACGGACCCATTATGTGTAGTCTTTTTGCTGATTGGATAATGTCTGTTTTTTAGGATTTTGATACACTGGCAAATATTTGCACATCAGTTTGTCTCTGTGACTCTACTTTTACTTTGGATTGGTTAACTGAGAAGGATGTATGATTGGTGGGACTCAAGGATGTGATTATTGAAAATTTGTTATCCTTTATCTTTGATAGGGGCTAGTAAGAAGATTTATAATCTGGTCGGACCATTTCATAGCAATGAATAGGGACTGGTACATTCCTGACATCCACTATGGTAGGCTCTGTTTACGTTTTGAGAGTTTTGATAGGTTTAGTGTTTTTTATCTTCATTGTTTTTGATAGGTTAGTCATTATGTAGGATACATTCTATTGATTCAAGTTGCAAGTTCAATCATTATTATTTGTAATAAGTTTTGTAGTTTATTTAATTGTTTCTATGATATGATTGGTTGAATTTTATTGGCTTTATACTTAAAATGTGAATTGGAATTGTATGTTTTAATGGTCTGTGGAAGCGATGATAGTCATGAAAGAGCTTACCGTGTTTATTTTATTTTACATTAAAAAGTTTCTCATTTCCTTTGCAGCAGTGGAGTTTTATGGGTTATATTATGCCAAGTATTTTACTCAAGCAGCTGACATAACCAGCTTTGTAATATATAATAACAACTCTACTTTCTCAAAACAGTGGATACAGTGACAGTTTCAGCAGGCATAGAACTATAACAACTGTATAATAACCCGATGATGGTTCAATAAGATTTAGACAGTCCCTCCACCAAAAAAAAAAAAAAATCAAACAGACCTCCCCAGGGATGTAGGAATATAAAGTTCAGGGTTTCTGCTACAGATAAACACTAGGGAGTGGGGCGTGAGAGAGCAATAACGAGACACAGTGAGTTATTAGACTTGGGGATGCAGAGGTGCAGAAGATGTGAATAATTTTGTTTGATTTGAATGTGTAGTTTCCTCAAAATAAATTTATTTCATGCCTATTTTAGTGTCACCTCAGTTGGTGGATCTGTATGCATTATTTTCTTTCTGTACCTTTTTATGGGCCCACTCTAGCATGATATTTAGGCCCTCAGATTCTGGGGTTGTTTCATTGTCCTGCTTACTGAAGCTAGGCAATGGGGATAAAACCCAGGATCTATACATCTGTCACTTGTAGTTTATTTCTTTGGCCTGCTGCCTCTTCCATGATGGTTGATGAGCTCCCAGTAATGGCTGTGTTTGAAGTGCTGGACTGCTTGTTACATGTCAACACTGCATACGGGACTCTGCCATTCTCATCAGGTCAAAGAACTGTTGTATAAGCCAAGGCATGTTGCTTACGGTATTGTGTGGTTTCCAGCAAAAGATGCTAAAAGAAAGGGTCTTACCAGATTAATCTACCTAGGATGGTCAAACTAGCTTTAGCCTCTCACTCCCATCCCCCATCCCCCATCCTTGCCGACTTCTCCAAAGCCAGTGCTTGTTGCTCAATCTGAAGTCACCAAGGTAAGAATATCTCTATTACTGCCACAGTTTCAGCTATCCATGGATATTACTTAACAGATAAACTGCGTTGAAATGTGTTCACTATCATCTTCCATGTACCGATTTCCCTTTATCAGTTCAGATCTCCAGATTTGTTTTCTACACCTATGAAACCTCCTGTCTCCTCATTTTACTACATTATTTCTTCTTTGGGGTACTTTGTTTTCCTCATTCCGTTCTTTGTTCTGTCTGCCCACCATAGCTTCTGGCAAGTGTCACTTGTTTGTTTGATTTAAAGCTATGTAGAGCTTTTTCTTCACCTTATCATGCCTTTTAATTGCACCCTTTTTTATTTTGGCATGTTGTTTGAATAACAGCTTTTATTTTAATATCTTTGTAGTGCTTATGCTTGGAAATAATAAAAAAAAAAGATAAACTTGCTAAGGATGTTCCTGGCGCAAGACCTAGTCTTAACTGTGCTTATTAATGACATCTAAGTGCTGATAATATAGAGGGTTATGACTGGGTTGCATATAGTAACCACATTATTATGTACTTGAGACAGAGATGTTAAGAAATTCACGTCAAGGGTGAAGCAGCCAAATACCTGGCATTCAGTGATTTTTTTTAGCTGCTTGGTTCCCTTGTTTATTGTGTTCCATGTTGGTGCTCTTATGCCCATATACTTGGTATTTAGTAATACCTACAGCTGCCTGATATCCTGTATTTTATTCTGCATCGATGTTGTTGGCTTCCCTTTTCCCAATGCCTAACATGTAGTGTCTGTAGCACTGGTAAGGTGTCTACATTTATTTGGTCATTATTATTGGCTGGTTGATTTTCACTGAACTTCAATATAGCAAGAAAAAAATCATGTTGCTATTTTGTACCAGTCTGTAATACCAAGTAGCAATATCATCTGCTCCACTCCAATTGTAAATCCTGTTGTAATTTTGTCAGCTTGAATGAGACACACATTATGCATCTTAAGTGTCTTTCTCTCCGTTTGAATGGGGCCCACATTTTGATCCCTTTTTAGGAGGTTCCATAGAATCAAAATAACTACAAAGTAAAAAAAGAAACTAGTTTTAAGCATGTTTATTTATTTGTAAACCATGAAATTATATTAGGCAGAAATATCCATTTTCAGGGGCAAGTTCTGTTTGGTTGAAAAAGTTGCTCATTAACCAACAGTAAGCAAATGGATGTTGAGGGAATCAAACCCTAGACTACAGATAACAGCATGTTAACAGCTTGGAGCCTTGGTCTTCTTTACTAATTGCTATGTTTGAATTTCAGAGGGGTGGAGTAGGACAGGTGTTCAAACTGTATGTATACCTCTTTTATTTGAGTCAGGTGTTCAAATTGTATGCATACCTCTTTTTTTGAGTGATATTTGAGCAAACATCTCAGCATGGCTTAACACTGAAACTCTCACTTTAGTGCGACAGTACATCCAGAAACGTACTACTACCTAGCTTAATGTTTATGTAAGATTTGGCTCACTTCAGTCCTAATTTTAAAATGAGTGCCAGTTATTAGTGTGCTGATAATAAGGTTAATAGCTGTTTTGGCTTGCAGCTTTGGTATTGTTGAAGAGGTATTTTGAAGCCCTGAGATTACTCCAGAAACAAACACACAACCATTCCATGGATTTTAAATGTACACCCTTGTAAAATATTTAGTTTCAGATGTCGATTGTAACATGTTAGATATTAACAATACTGCGTGAAGTATATTATTGAATATGGACTACCCATTATAGCTGCATCCTCAAAGAAAAATTCCACTGCCTTGCAAACCATCTTCAATAAAATTTACAGGTTCCTTACATACTCACCCAATAATGAACACCACTGCCTAACTCTCGCCAAAGCTAAATGACTCCCATATATTTGAGAACCAACCTCCTACCCGCATCACTAACTCACAAAGCCTTTTCTCCTGAGACATCTTCCCCTCTCACTCATAAACTTTTCACCAAACCCCCCACCATATAATCTTAGGAGTATGTCTCTATCTCAACCTACCCTACTAACTCCAGAAATTAAACTTCATTGCACTGACTGTGCATTCTCCATCCTAGCACCTAAACTATGGGACTCCATTCCTCTCTCAATCAGAGATGTCCAAATGTACTCAGACTGCAGGCAACAGCTCAAGGAATACCTCTTCACCTAAAGAAAGTGCAGCTGCACTCACACAGGTCACTTTAGACGAACACCGAAGTTCTGTCACGTGTTTATCCCTGTTTCATCCTTCCTTATCTCAGCTTGTCATCCCCTAACTTACTGCATCTTATTCATCCTACCTCCCTCTTCTCTTTGCATCTCTCTCACTTCCTCTACTTTCTACTCGTTTTCCCTCTGCATGCCTCTCTCTCCATTTCTCTGTCTTCTCCTCATGGTATCTTTTCCTACAAATATTCTCACTTGCCTCTTCTAATGTGCTCATACCGCTCTGTGTAATGATATGCTGCAATCCCTGTAGCGTAATCCATCTCAGTCATGGCTACATCTTAGCAAAAAAGCTCTGCTAAGCATAATTCCCTTTTTCCATCCATGTTTTGACATTCTTAACTGCTTCTTGAACTAAATATTGTAGCATATCCTTGTATCTGTAAATATGTTTTTTCATTTCTTATGTGATCCTTTTCACCTGGCCTGTGCCTGCAAATGGCCCACTGAGATCAGTACACCACCCTGATAAACAAATATATACCTATATAAATAAATATTACACACGGTGTACAAAACAAACTGAAGTAAGCAGAAGTAGGTTTAGTTGTGCAGATTTACACCCAGACCGTGCCGTATTCATGGGTTGAGAAAAATAAGTGTTTGCTATCAGTTTAGGACTGCCTTAATGTGAAACGGGAATGGGTCGCCTAGAGGGTAAGGTGTACGTACCAATGACATAAGCGAAATAATCTCATTTACTAAATTTACAGACTGTAGCCTGAAGGATTCTGAATCAATGAACACAAAAATAATTTTTAATGAAGGAAGCTAAGGATATAGATAATCAGGTCAGATTACATGGAGCACTAAATATAGCATTATTTTGTAAGATAATCAGAAATCTGTATAAGCACAACATGGTGTTGCCAAAAAGTAGGACTGTTCCTTACAACTGCGTGGCCTTATGTCTACCCATGTTTGATATACTCACAAACTATTGAAAACAAAATATGCAAAATTGCCCTACTTGCAAATGCCCAAACTCATATGACTGTGACCTAAAAGAATTGAAATGGCTGCCAGTAAACAGCAGTGCAAACAGTTCCGCTCAGCTGTCTGAGATTTAAAATAATCAAATTTGGATACTGTCTGTCCCTCAAAACTAAACTACTCAGCTATTAAAACAACTCACTTAGAGAAAATCATGAAGTAATTATCCTGATCAGACCCCACTTTAAAATGTCAACTGTTGAAAGAGCACTCACAAGATTAGAACTTGCAACTTAAAACCACCTTTGTTCAGACATCAAAAACTAGCAAGCAATATCTTCTTTCAAAAACAGAATTAAAGGAGCACCTGTATAAAAGACTCCTCCTGCACATGCTTTCAGGACAATGGTTAACACAGTTTAACACAGCATTGCATCTCCGTACTCTTTTGGTGAATTTACACTGCTTGACACCTTTGTACTTAAAGTACATTTTGTTGTAGCTTGTATTAATGCATGCATTAATCTTGCTTTTCTACGTTGTATCTCAACCTGTATGGGCTCAGGTCATGGCTGAAAAGGACTCTGCAGACCAACCCACATACCTGGTTATCAAACTGTAATAAATAAATAAATAAATACAGCACTCAACACAAAAATCAGCTTAGCAGAATGGCTCATTTCTTAGGCACGCTTGCAAAGAAATTGCATTTCTAGTTCTTGGTATTGTTTTGTGCTTTACTCCTTTAATCAAGACGGCCCTGAATAGTTGCTTTTTTTGCCAGTAAAGATGCATACATCATGTAAGTGATTAGAAGCAGGATGCACATTTATTAAAATGAACTATATCGTTCGACCCCAGGAGTCCAGAGAGAGAGCCTGTAGCCACGCATATACATCTTAGCAAAGAATCGCGTTCAAAGCAGTAGCACGCCACGATAATGTATGACTTAATTTATACTGCTAATGCTTAACATTGATTCTGTGTGGGAAAATAAAGGGCAATGTATTTTGGGAACCTACATCATTAAGGGTTTAATAATTTAGACCTAGTTAGCTTGATAATAAATTTGCTGGTGACATAAGCGCAGTTTCAGTGTTTATATATCAAGAAATGCTAGTTCTGAAACCAGCTTTTCTGTCAGAAAAAAGAATTTGCTGAATTGGATTATATAATTACTGTCATTGGCGGAATGTAATTTATTTAACCTTTTATTATTGACCGTTGGATGGCTCATTTTTTATTTCTTTTCTACTGCAACTTATCAGTGGATGTTGTTGGGGGAAGGGATGACCTTTCTTCAGTTACTTGTTAAACAGAACATCTAAACACAGCTTCAAACATGCAACAGAGCAGTCGGGCCATGCACTTTCTTAGAGATTTTCTAATAAAACTGTATAAATATTGATACCTTTAGTCATGTTTTTGTAAATTGTAATCTGAAAAAAAAATGCTGATAAACTAATAATGCTGTCATTGTACTTGTTAGTGTTAGGCTAGCCTGTAATGCCCACCAGGTTAAATACTTGCTGTTGAGGTCAGAGATACAATATATTATGGCTTCTGCTCCTTACCAGCAACATCACTGAACTCACCTTTACTAAGATATGCTAGTACAATATGAGAAGGGAGCTGCGCACAAGATATTAAGAAAGTGCTTATGTTTACCCATCCATAGTAGTGTTAACAATTCTAAAATATGTTTCAAAATGAGAGACAGAGAGAATAGAGAAATGTATTCAGTGCCACTTTTTCAGTCACACAAGATACCACTGAGACTTTAATCTGATTCAATATCTGTTGGTTTCCAACTGTATCCCTTTCCCCAAACTAAATTTTCAGAGACTAAATGCTTTTTCACAGCTCTTTTTACCACAGGTTCATAAGTAATTAATAGATAATTGATCTGTGAGGATCTTTAAAAACCTAGCTATACATTCCCATGAAATTTTCATCCCTTATATTTTAAATACAGATAACTCAGAGAAGAGCAGAGCATTTAGATGTTACACCTATCCATGAGTGACAAGGGTGCTAAACCAGGGGTGAATTTGTAGTCAGCCAGCCATTCGTCCAAACTATGTTAAGAGAAGTATTTTGCTTTATATGGAGAGGAGGACGATTCCAAAGATTGACTACAATTGAATCGTATTCTCTATGATACATATCTGTCCCTATATTGTGTGCTAGTTATGTTGCTAAACATGGCTGGCTTTATGCTTAAGTGCTTGAGCAGGGATGCACTTCCAGCATTTCTTTTTTTTTTTAGCAGAATAAACTGCTCAAAACAGCCATGTTTGTGGGTGCTGTAGTGTTTTAAATTTCTGGGCTTTCTGCTTTTTCAACCTCAAAACTATACAATGAATCACAGAGTCTCAAAGCCCTATAATATTCTATGATTTGTTCTATAGTATATAAGTGGGTGTGACCAAGAAAAAAAAGTCCAGAAATTTTAAACGAGGGTGATAGTTGCAACAGCGGCTATAGAGTGTGGATTGTGGTTTAGAAGGCTTGCGACTAAGTTTTCTTTCCTGTTTTATTCCTGGCAGGAAACCAGATCATACTCTCAATCTTTTCCTGATTTTTCCACTGTAATGCCCAATATTAGAGTTTTTCAGAAAATGGGTATTGTTGCAAAACCTGGTCTCTTAACTGTATGTGAAAAATTAATAACATTTTAAAAATATGTCTCAGATTTTGTTGTTCGTCATTTAACCTTGCATTTTTAGTTGGCTCTTATAAAAATTAATATTTTTCTTGTTTTATTTTTGAGGGTTAATTTATTATTGAGGGTTGTTTTCACTAAATGAAAGACATTTGAGTTTCAGACTTTGTATCCTTCAGAAAATGCATGGTAATACTTATTATTCTAGCAAAGTTTTTTTCTTGTTTATTATTGAGGACAGCTTCCACTACATGGCAGACATTTGAGTTTTAGACTTTGTATCCCTCAGAAAATGCATGCAAATACATAACCTGTTATTCTAACAACTTTCTTACTGCACATCTTGTGATAAGGAGTTATTGATTAGAAGCTATAATTGCTGAGACTGTCTGTGGAGGAAAACAACTCCTTGTTCGTTATTTTGTCTTTGAGGGAATAATATGATTTGTGTAGAATCTAACTGGAGTGCTGTAATGTGTGGCTACTCTTTGTGTGGAGCATAGCTGAAATACATTACGTGGCTATCGCTTTTTTAATCACAATCATTTGAAACGTATGTAATCGTTGTGCATTGGTGAGGCTTGGGGGTTGTTTGTGGATGAAAGTGACTGACACAGTAGTAGTTTATGCAGTTTAAACTGTCAGCAATCTGGCTTGGCTTTCCAGGACTGGTGTGCATTTGTATGAAGTGAGATGGCTTGAATTCAATTACTTCATCTTTATGTGAAACATATTTTAAATTATTACAACTATTATTATTATTAGTAGTAATAGTACTATTTTTTTACTACAGCCAGAAGTCTGAGCTATACATGGTCAGTAAGGTGACTGTAACTGCTGGGTGTGGAGGCCATCTGTGGGTAAAAGTGCTGTTGCTTGATCACTGTTAAACAGCCACGGATATTGGATGTCAGTAGTTCTGTGGTGTCACATAATGTATTATATTTGCTAAAATCAATTTAAAACTAGAATTGTTATAGCTTTAGCTTATGGGTGGGGGATTGGGGAGTTAGTGTATTTAAGAGTAAGAGGTTGACCATGATTTGTTTCACTTTAATAATAATAATAATAATAATAATAATAATAATAATAATAATAATAATAATAACATGTTATCCGGATAGGCCCACTAGACACACAGTCCCTTGTCAGGGGTGACCCTGGAGCATTGTCTGGTTAAGTGACTTGCTCAAGGTGGCAGAGAAGGCAAATGAGGGCTGAAGGAATTAAACCCTGTACCACAGGAACCACAGCTCAAACATCAGCATTGTACATGATACGCAGCTGTCTTTGGTGGTTTGGCATGAGCAGATTGCTTGTTAAAAGAACTGGTCATTGTCACAGTAGTGCATTGGATAGCATTGCCATTTTACAGTGCTTGGTTCTGATTGAGGCTTTGGCTTCTATTTTCATGTCATCCCTGTCTCTGTGAGGTTTTATCCAAGTATTGTTGTTCCCACAACACCTGAAAGACTTGTTATTCCTCCAATTTAGCTGCAGGTGAAGGTGCAGCATGTGTGTGTGTGTGTGTGTGTGTGTGTGTGTGTGTGTGTGTGTGTGTGTGTGTGTGTCTGTTTGTCTGTCTGTGTGTATGTATGTATGTGTGTGTGTGTGTGTGTGTGTGTGTGTGTGTGTGTGTGTGTGTGTGTGTGTGTGTGTGTGTGTGTGTGTGTGTGTGTGTGTGTGTGTGTGCTTGTGCATTTTGTGATATACCTGAATTGCCAGTGTCAGTGGCTCAACAGGTAGCAGAATTACTTTTGCTGATGGAAAATCAGAAGACTGTGGGCTGTAGCCCCAGCCCAGGTAATTGGATTTGTGTGTGTGTGTGTGTGTGTGTGTGTGTGTGTGTGTGTGTGTGTGTGTGTGTGTGTGTGTGTGTGTGTGTGTGTATCTGTGTGTATGTATGTATGTGTGTGTGTGTGTGTGTGTGTGTGTGTGGGGGGGGGGGGTTGCACTCCTGACTCCTTTGGATCACACAATAAACTAGCACACCATCTGCCTGAGATGCTGGTAGCTCGAGTGGATGACAATGAGCCCGTGGCACTTACTGAAAAGAGTAGGGGAATTTCCCCAGTGCCCTGGCCAGTATAAATGCCATCTTGGATTTCCTCTGAAAAGGGTCTGCTATCCTAGTGGGACTAAGATGATCAGCAGAGGATCTTTGAATGAATGGGTAGATAAAATCGTCAGAAGCAAAATCAGAGCAGCATCAGTGAATATACGTGTGTGAAAAATCAGTGTATCTGTGATGTCAGGGCCACTGTTACTGAGTCTGTCATCATTCTTAGGAAAAATTATCACTTACTATTATCTGTGCACCCAGACATTACTCCCAGGCACATACATAACTCTTCTGGGTAGAACTAATGCTTTTAGTAACTGATTATTTTTCAAAAAATAAGGTATAAAATGTATTAGAGAACATCAGGATGCATAGCGCTTCTTGAGGTCTGATGGCCCCTACAATGTAATAAATGGGTTTTGACATGGGCTTTGTTATGGCCTCTTACCTTAACCCCACTTATTCTAAAAGTAGCTCTGCTCATTGGTATAAATAGAAGGTTATTGTAGCTTGTGTGAAGGGCTGTGGATGGTGAGATTATTTTGTTTTTAATTTTCCCCACAATTAAACCTCAGAGGTGTGCACGGAAAGTCATTATAGCTTGTCCTGGGTCTGGGATAATGTGGTCATTTTTTTCACATTCCTCAAAAAACTCAGAGATGTGTACAGAAAATAACTATAGCTTCTGTAGGGACATGTACTGTGCAGCATAGATGAAGCAAGTTGGAACTACATTACTGTGATTTTTTTTTACTTTCCTCACAATTAAACATCAGATGCACATAAAGGTGATTGTTTTGGAGGTAGGCATAAGTAGGACTATTGCTGTCTGTACCCTTGGTAATAATACATTGCCATAAGTTACTGTATTCTGCTTGTTTATTCAGTTTTGATTCAGCTTGACATCAGAGGGATACACAGAAGGTGGTTGCCTTTTAAGCATAGGGCTATGCATCATATCAGATATAATGTATCTATCCTTGCAAACACTTGTCTTCCCAGTCTATTGTGAACTATTATTTTGCAGATTTGAACACTACACCTTGTACACAACTTATGTTTTCCTTAAAAGAAAACAAAAAATATAATACAATTGAATTTCTCTCCTTATTTGTGAATTTTGCTCAGGCAAATCATTGGAAAAAAGTCTAGAAAATGTTTCAAAATGTGTATCAGAGCAGCTATAACCACATGGTTTCTGGGGACTGGCAGCCCCCAGGTTTCCAGCTTATTTCAGGCATTTGCTTTGCAGTTGTTACAGTGCAGTCTTGGCCAGTAAGGGCATGTAGAAAGGAGGTAAGAAAAATATATATTTCTTTCCTTACTAATAATTTTTGTTCAGTCAAATCATTGGATCAAAAGGCTGAGTTTAAAAAAATGCTCTAAAATGAATGAAGCTCAGAGCATCTAGAAAACATGGCTTTTGGGGTGCAGCAGCATCTAGCCCCCTGATTTAATTAATCTATTTTCTATACAGTTAGCACAGTGCAGGCTTGCCTAGTTAGGGTATGTTGTTAGGATGAAAGATAAAGTCAAAAAGTAGAATTTCTTTCCTTAGTTATGATTTATGTTTAGACCATCACTGACTGCAAAGCTCTAAAATGCACCTCAGAGCATCTGTAAAGCCATGGCTTTTGTGGGCCTGACGTCCCCAGCTTGGTTTGATTATTTAGTATCTTAACAATGCACTCTTAGCCAGTTGGGGTGTGTTGAAAGGATGACAGAAAAGGCAAAGCTGGAGAGTAAATACTGAATTCCTCACCTTTCCTGTCATCATTGGATCAAAATATTGCAGAATAGCTGTAAAATGCACATCAGTGCATCTGTAACCTCTGGGGGCCTATTGGCCCCCAGCTTAATTTAATTATCTATTTTACAATTATTACAGTGCACTCTTCTAGTTAGTGTATGTTGAAAGAATGCAGGAGGAAGAAAAACAATGAAAAAATAAACAAAAGTTGAAGTGTAAGACTGAATTTCTTTTCTTAGTCATGATTTTTGTTCAGACTATCACTGGATCAAAAAGGTTGAGTAGGAAAAACTATAAATACATCTCAGAACATCTAGAATCCCTAGTCCCCCAGCTTAATTCATTTTATTACAGTAATGTGACCCAGTTATAGTGTAGTGAAAGGTTTATGAAAAGAGTGAGTGTGAGACAAAATGTGCAAGATACACAGAGAAAAGTGAGGAGACCGAGGGTGAGAACATGGGCACCTGGAATGTAGTGGACAGTGGGAGGGGGGCTATAGAGCACTTTGACGTGCAGTGCCATTGCACCTAAGGCTGGCCCTGTTGCTAAAGACGTTATTTTAAATATTCTTTAACCAGGAAGCCCACTGGACACATGTGCCCTTTTTCAGAGGCAACCCAGGATCACTGTCTGGTCAAGTGAGTCACACAGTAGAGGAATGAAGGTGGAAAAAGCCAGAAGAAAAGAAGCATGCTGCATAAAATAGTGATGAAAAGGAGGTGAAGGAAGGAAGTAGAATGGGTGAATGGGTGTATGAACAGGTAGAGATGCTATAGCTAGGGATATATGGGAGGGACTGACATGACCAAAAGGTGAAATAAGATACAAAACCCAGAAAATGTATGTTCAGGTTACTGAAAGGGATCAGACAGAAGGTGAGAGCTAAAGCATTCAGTTGAAAAAAAAATAGCATCTTTGTGATGTTGAGATGAATCAAGAGCAAATGTTTATTTATTTACTATGGTACCTAAGTTAAAAGCTGTGCCAGATCTGTTTATAATCATTGCCAGAGAAGTAAAGCTCTGTAATCAGTTGTGCACGTTAATACATATAAGATGACAGCAGTGAATTTCAGAATATACAATGTGTGAAAAAATATGAATCGTAACAGTGAACATCCCTCCTACAACTCCTTCATGGTGGAGGGATTTCCATTATTCTGTAGTCCTTAGAAATATGCTAAATACACATTTGTGGCCCTAGTAGGGCCACCCCTTTGAAACTGGTCTGAGAGGAGAGGTCTTGTAAACAGGGACTTAAAATTTACCCCATTATGGTTTAGATAACAAAATAGAGACCACTAGGGCCCAACCCTTCATCAATGTCTGATGGTGCTGCTTACTGGTGAATACCTGGAGGCTGTGTGACCCTTGCATTCTAGGTGAGCTCAGCTTGAGTAAGTTGCATGGACCCACTACCTGGAATCCCCACCTGTGTTAAGAATTGTGGCGGGGTAGCTCTCAACATCTTTGCTCAAGCATAACATAATGGGATGACAAAGGCCAAGAATCAGAGATGCTTTGTAATTTTTACACTAGTTCACTTAGGAAATTAAGAGTACAGCAGGTTTTACATCAAGACATATGATGCTGTAATGCCTGGAATTGTTGACTGTCTATAATACTCAGTGATTTATCAGAACATTGAAAGGTTTGTGAAGGACAGGGCAAAAATATGTGAGGTAAAATCAGGGATGTTCTGTAACCTGAGGGAGAGTTAAGAGGTATGGGTGGAGGTCAAATAAAATGTCAGTCATGGCAGGCAGAAGTAGGCTAGACCACCATGGTGGTGTCATGGTTAGTGCACCTTTCCCATGTTGTGAAGCAGGTGGGGGCAGTACCTCTAGACTGGCAAAATGGAGTGGTTGTTCCTATTTTCAAGCAGAAGACAGGAGGATATATTTCAGTTCGAGAAGGATTAATGTCTTCAGCCTCAGTGGGAAAGCCTCAGCTAAGAAGCTGGAAAGGAGTCTTCTGATGCTGACTGAGCCTCTGTTTCAAGAAGAATGCATATTGTGTCATCCTGCTGATCAGTGCATTAGCTCTTTGTCCCTGCAAAGATACCAGAAGGATTATGAGACTTTGCCAGTAATGTTGACGTGTTTTGTGGCCCCAGAATGTGCATATGTCTATTTAGCCAAGCAGGTTTTGTGAGAAGTGCTGCAACAATACTGGTGCCAGGGCTGATCTGGTATGCCATTCCTCTCTTTATATGAAAGCTGTGTTTGCAAACTTGGCATTGGGTCAGATACTGTTACAGGGGGCATGGGACACCACTAAGGTTTGGTTTTGTCTTCCCTTTTGTTTCTCATTTTCATGGACAAGTTATCAAGATGATCTCCAGAATTCACTGGAGTGGTTCACTGCTGAGGGCAAAGTAGGTGGCATAAAAAAATCATCATATCCAAATGAGAGGTCACAGTTATCTCCCGGGGAAAAAAAAGATTGCCTTCTGCAGAGTAAGGGAACAGCTACCAGAGGCAGATGACTTTAAGTGTCTTGGGGCCTTCGTATGCATGAAGGTAGAGGTCAATAAGGAGACTGACCAGCACATGGTTGTAGTGGACTTGTGGTACAAGTACAGTGGATCAGTATATTGACCAGTGGATGGGTGTAGTGCAGTTATCTAGATATTGACTAATGGATGGGTGAAGTGAAGTTAGGGTATAAGGGATCGGGATACTGACCAGGAGTTGCATATAGTGTAGCTAAGGTACAGGGGCTAAGGATATTGTCCTTTGGATGGGTGCAGTGCAGTCATCTGGATATTGACTAGAGGATGATTGCAGTGGAATTAAGGTACAGTGGATCAGTATATTGACCAGTGGATGGGTGCAGTGGCAAAAGTACTATGGAGGTTCCAGATTGTGGTGGTGAACTGAGAATTGACTCATACGACAACACTCAGTTTACTAGTTTGTGTCTCCCTTCAAACCTATAGTCACAATCTTTGGTTAATAACTGAAATATGAGCTCACAACAAGTTGCAGAAATGAGGTCCCTTTCCGTGGTTTATATAATCACTCTATATCACAATTCTGGAGAATATTATAGTAGATGCACTGTTCTTCCGGGCTGATGAGATACTTTCACACTGTTTTCCTTACATGATACAATTACTTCTCTTTCTGACCACATATTTTCATTTATATACTAGGCATCATAAAATATTTTTCTTAATATGCCCTAATGTTCATTGATTTCTAAACTGTTCCCTGCATTTGTGAATTTAATGCATGAGGTTTTTTTTTTTTCTTTTTCTCTGTGCAGTTTTTCTGTCTCTGGACCTTCAAAGAAAATCACTTCTGCTCACTTAGATGCTTTGTTTACCAGAGATAGATAGATAGATAGATAGATAGATAGATAGATAGATAGATAGATAGATAGATAGACAGAAGGCTTAAAGAGACAGAGAGACAGACAGGCAGATAGTAAGACCTAAAACTTAGTTAATATGTCTTTTTTTTTTTGCATTGAATATAACTCATTATCCGAAGCAGCAAGGCTTCACTTAAGTTGGATCATGTCAGTCAAACCCTGATACAACTTTATGACTAACTGACAAATAATTCACTCCACTGCCTTGCTAGCATATAGGAATCACATTTGGAACCTTGTTTTCCTGAGAAGAGGTGAGTTGTAAGTGGTTCAGAGATAGGTAAAATGTGTGTCAACTGAGGTGACGTAAGAGAATAGACATGAATACTCGGCACCTCAGAGTCCAGCATAGCATGCAGTGATCTTCATTTTGTATGTCACTCAGGGGGCAGACTGGGAGGCCGAGTGTTGTACAAGAAGTATACTTAGGACTCAGAACAGCTAGTAAGATTTTTTCAGGTGACCACAGTAGGGAAACAATGAAAGGAATAGAATGAAAGCTTCATTGCAAGAGGTAAAACATACATTTCAACATGCAGACACTGAAAATATGTCAAAGGCCCCTGGGAAGTAAATACATCCATCCAAAAATCACGACGTCTAATTATCACAAATTTAAATACCAAATAACATATATCTTTTCCTGCTTCAAATAAGAATGTGGGATACCATGTTTTTAAAAAAACGGAGACTGACAAAAATTATGGAAAAAGATCAGCAGGTTGTTATGGAGACAGTGTGTAAAATCTATAGACTTTAATGAACTGTATTGCAAAATTCTACCACATATGGTCATTCATTTTTGCTTCTAAAAAGGGAGATATATGATGTGTGAACTTTCTTTATGTTACTGGTGCCATTTGAGTGTTGGTCATATAATGTGTTTTTCTGTGTATTAGACTGTTTCAAAAAATCATGTGTAATGATGTGGGATTTAGAAAATTGTCTGAATGGGTAAATTATAACTGAAAATAGGGGCATACTTTCAAAAATAGATGCATTATGAGCAGAGGTAAATCTGGCCTGAAAATGGGAATGTTCCACCAAAAGTGGGACACTTGAGAGGCCTATTGTGAAGGGTTATGAAGAACAGATATGAACATTTTGAAGTGATTAGAAATGTATGGATATGAGATGTTAGATTTATTACTGTGCTCTGTTTGGAAGAAAGGTAGAACAACAGACAGTGATCATTGCTTATAGAACGATTAAAATCTATAAGCTAATGAGTAATAAAACAGATGAGGAAAGAGACCAGACAGGGTGCCTAGCAACATAGGAAGAGCCAGGAGAAACATGGCTGGGGATGTGATGGGTTGGAAGAAAAAAGAGATTTCTTGTCACTCTCAAGGACCATTTCAGAGTAGTGAATGGGGATTGGCTGTTTATTGTAGATTAATAAAAGTAAAAAGGTGCAGAACGCAGGGAGAAGATCAGTGAGATGACAGAGATGTAGAGCAGAAGTGGGTGAAGAAGGGAGAAATAGGACTGATACAAGAGCAGCTTGGTACCCAGCAATTAGAGAAGGCAGTGCAGAAGCTGCATCAATATTGGGAGAGAGAAGATGTATGCTGGAGGGAGGGTGAAATGTGGGACTGTATGGGGAAATGTCTCAAACGCTGAAGGGTATTGGGCCAGTGGGGGTACTTTTGGCACCTACTTCATAGGTGTATAGGACAATGGTGAAGGTTTGGAAAGAGATGTGAGGTGAGAAAATGGCCTGTTGGAGCTGTGGGAGTAAGGATGTTGAGCAGATTCACATGGTGGAAGTTGTACAGCTCTGAGAGAAATTTGGTAGCAGGCACAGCAGATGTGGGGGAGGTATGTAACAGAAAATGGAAAATAGTTGTTCAATCTTTTCTTGGAAGGGAAGATGCCAGATGGGAGTGGGAAGAATGAGTGTAGCTTTGATTTGCAGTGGGATGGTATATGGAAAATTATTGAATTAGCATGGAAGAAGCCTGTAGTAGAAGAACATAATATAGCATTAGCAAGGAAGGGGTGTTGTAATATAGTCCAGACAACAACAATAAGATTTTTTGTGAGTGTCATACTGCACAGCATGGCTTTGTGCAAACAGATGCAGCAGCAGGTGAGCAGGGTGGAGAGCCAGGTGAGTAACATGCACCAGCAGCAGTACCAGAGCTGAGGCACAGGTGGGTGCGATATACTGCGATACTGATAAATAGGTAGAGGGTGGTCCACAGCTATGGACCCATGGCAGAGACAATGCAGAACAAAATTATACATCTGTTATCCATCCCAGATTCTGCAAGGCAGTGCACAGACTGGTTCCATTGTACATCAGACATCACCATACACAGACATGTTAGGTGGATAGGCATGGCATAGTCATCATTACCTGCACAGGTGGGGGGAGATGCAGTAGCAGGTGACTGCAACTCTAGGAGATGGGTTACGGTCATGTGAGGTAAACATGGGAGTCACATACTGTAAGAGGATGTGGGAAGACAGGGATCATATCCTCCAGTGCTGGGGTCATATTGTAACAATGTTATTGTTGGTGTTGCCCAGCTTTTTGACTTGTGGTGTCAGTCACAGCTTGATGAGATCCATAGCAGGGAAGGTATAAAACTAGGGGTATGCATGATCACCATGATGGTGTGTACACTGTTTTAATCCTGATGAGAGTACAGCCTCCCCTCCTGTTATTTATGGTAGCCATGACTAAAGCCCCCCAAACCTAGCTTAAAAATGCAAGTAGTACTATGTGCACTTCTAATTTACATATTGTTATGCTGTCGCAGGTGTAGGTTGTCGAATGCATTTTTATTGAACTGAAAAGCATGAGAAGGCAAAATAGCGAAGTGGCTTTTCAGTGAATTCTTTCCCTGGGAAAGAATTTGCTTGGTCACTTTTGCTACTTTGCTGTTTTCAGCACTGTAGTGCAATCTTGGAGTTGGTAAATTTAAGTAGAGGGGGTGTGGGGGGCACAGCCCCCCATGTTGGGGAGTGTGGGGGGCAAAGCCCCCCTGACATTATATAATGCTTTACATTTTTTTTTTTGTTTTGGAACAGGGATTTTTTCCCCTTGGAAAAAAAATCGCTGTTCTGAGGTTTTGATGTTGTAAGCTTTCGTTTATGTGGGATTGATTATGTGTCGTTCGCTCTTCTGAGCATGCAATATCATAATATAGACCCCTGTTGCCTGCCTCAGCATAAGGCAGCAGAACACTTTAACCCTTGTGGCATGTCCTTACGAAGGTCTCTAATGTATTTGGTTTGCCCCTCATCATCACAGGCAGAGTGTACTGTGCTTTGCCAGTGGGAATACATTCATTTGATTGAAGACACAAAATATTGGATCACAAAATGCTGAAAACTCAAAATATCAAACACCTTTTTAATGGAGGGGGGGAAGGAAAAATTCCCCATTGTCAACATTTTGAGTTTTCAGCATTTTGTGTTTCAAAATTTTGTCACAATCTTTTGTAATAAAACCAAGATTGCATTCACATGTTACTCCTTTGTGCTCGGCATACTCTATGAAGAATTTACAACTATTTACATTATAAGACAGATCAGAGATGACCAGTCATTAACAACAAAGGAGTATCTACTGTTCATTTCTCCTTACCAGACTAGATGAAACCACGATGATATAACTCTTTCCATTAAAATAAGCAAAATGTTTATTACATATGTTTCGTCCTTTGAGCTTGTATTTGCAAGCTGCCTGCTCAGGTCTTTTTTTTCTGCAGGTGGACTACTTTGTTTTCAAGGATGTATTAAATATTTTGCAAAAGCATTCTGTGTCAGCCTGACTTATAATTGCAGTTTGGAAAAAATATATAAAATCCATTTCAAAAAGACAGATGACTATTACGTCTCACACAGAAATAATAAGACATTTAATATAATCTAATTTTCCCCTTAGATGTAGAATATATAAACAAATTTAATCTTTTAAATAATGGGCAGTTGTTATATAACTCTATTATTGTTTCATTTTGTCATAAAAAATGATCTTAAATCATTTTATCATTTGTTTTCTTAAGAACAAAAAAATTCATATCTAAATATTTTAAATATCAGATAATTATATTTCTTTTGCATATTACTATGTAGTTATAAAATGTTAAATATTGTGAAAAATTAAGTTGTTATATCAGTGTAATGCATAACAAAATGGAATTCCCATTCTGTGACAAATCTAATTTATTTATTTGGGTAATATACCATTTATACATCTGTATGTGACTTCCTTAGTCTTAGTTTGTTTGAGTTTATATTATATATTCAAATGCTTAACTGTTCGAATCACTAAAGAACGAACTTTAGTGATCGAATAGTTAAATGTTCGAATATATTAAAAAAATAAAAAAAAAAAAAAAAAGAAAAGAAAAACTAAAGGGTGTAAGCAGGGGGGCAAACCCCCCACACCCCCCGCTACTTAAATATACCAACTCCAAGATTGTGCTACAGTGAAGAAAATGGGAAATTTTCCATTTCCGCACTGTAGCACACTGAAGTGCGATCTCGGAGTTGGTATATTTAAGTAGCGGGGGTGGGGGGGTGCAGGGGGGCTTGCCCCCTGCTCAAACCCTTTACTTTCTGTTTTTTTTAAATATTATTTTTTAATACATTCAAACATTTAACTGTTCGATCACTACAGTTCGTTCTTTAGTGATTCGAACAGTTAAGCATTCGAATATATAATATAGACCCATTTACTTGACTATAAATATTATAAAATATTTTTATATACTTGAAACAATCTATAAAACTGTATAATCTTTTTGATGCTAAACCAAGATATTGAATGTTATACCTTACTCATATTTTCACACAATTTCACAGTTCAGTTTACAGCTCGTATTTTGCTTTCCTCATAATTTATTCTTAGATAATCACATTATCATAACACGAAGATTATGTCCTTCACTCTTATTCATTCATACAATGTTTGTAATACTGCTTCACTACCCTTTCATTTTTTGTCTCATGTGCCATGACCATTATGTTATGTACACTTTGTCCTGTAATAAATGAAGCCTGATTTGGTGTATGCTGAATACTGTTAACTAATCACTATTATTTATTTTTCAGGAAATGATATAACTTGTTCTAATAAGTCACAATAAACCTGTCACTTTATCAAAAGGTGATGCTTGAATAGTGTCAGCTGTGATGTAATTGCATAACATTTATTTTGAACATATACACATAATATGCATGCTGTAGAAACTGTCATGGTAGAGATCTATCATACTAAGCATTTGAGTATGTTTCTGTTGGCAGAACTTTAATAAAATATTTTTATTCTTTGAATTTAGTAGAGCATTTACAATTACTGACATCATATAGTCCAGATAAGAAAGTCACTATTTTTTTTAACAAACGAGTCAGAGTTTAAACCAATATTACTGTGAAATAAAATTATAGCTACTAAAGTATTTCATATTGTCTGGGCGATCCTCTTTTTAGATGCAGAAGCAAAAACATGTAATTTATATTATACATAACTTTATCTTCTGCATTATATTTGATTCTGCAAGTAGTCTCACTACTTGTTGTCTCTGGGTTTCTTAATGAAATCCAAGGCATCATGTGAATTCTAATGAAAAAATAAATATTTTTATAACCTTGTTTGCACTTTTAAACTGTTTGCCGCCTACTTTAGACTGTTTTTATTGTCTGTGACAGTTTTCTGCACTGCCTATTTACAGTAGTTGAACAGTTTATAGCACAGGCTAGAGTCAGACTTGTTGAATCTAGAATGTTTTTCTGAGCACTAAAGCCAGCCATCTTACATTAAAAGGACCCTCCTGCACCCTTGTTGCAGAAGAGTGTAGTCAAGGACCCATCTGAGTTGGTAATTGGTGGAACAAGTCTCAGTCTTGGGCTTTCCTATTGTCTGGATTGTTTGAAAACTGTTTTACTTATCTGATATTTAAACACAGCGTTTTCGCATAGCTGCGCATTGAGCAATGGGGGTTAGCAGTGCCATGTATAGACACAAATACTTAAAAAGTAAAATTTTCCCTAGATAACTGCTAGAGAATCCTCTTAAGCTTCCTTGCTTCTTGGCTCACAATGCAGTTGCGGACTGTTCCCCAGATAGCAACTTAGCTGTGCTTTTTGAGGTGCCGGCACAGGTTTCTACCCCTAAACCTCCCATAGATTAGCTGATTTTACTAGTTCTATGACAGAACCTAGTCCATCTAGCCCAGCCTCCACCAATTATTACAAATATACCTGGCATAATGGAAGGTCAGTTTCCTACTGTTTCTTTAGCTAGCCTGATTGACATGGGCTTCCTGAGGCAATGTAGCAGTTGCCCCATGTATACAGACAACCTACTACTCCTAAAACATGCAAATACAATATGTGAGACATATCTATACTATGAATCTGTATTCAATGCTCTCTCTCATGTAACAACAAACTAAATATAAAGCAGATTGTCAGCACCCACCCACACTCCACCTCCAACACATACTAAACGTACAACACATAAACCCACATATGCGGAGGTACTCACTAGAAATATACCAAAAGAGCAAAGGCGTCCCAAGTACAAACCTGCACACAATACGGTCCCAAAAACATCCACTACACATAATAACACAAGCATCAGTGTCTCACCCAATAAGCTCCTAAGGCAAAACATATCTAAACCAAATTTCTTTGTCATAGATGACTCCATAGTGAAACACACAGATGTCCCTCTTACTAGGCTGGATAAGGAGAAGGTCATGGTCAGCTGTCTGTCTGGTGCCAGGATGTGCCAAATCATGCACGCACTCAAATCTCTCAACAACAAGTACTGTTATGACTCTGACATTGTCCATATTGAAGTGAATGCCTTGAGACGTACTTCACTTTACTATATGAAGAGAGACATGATGGAGCTTTCAGATTATATGTCCCAGGCAGGTATGTCCCTAGCCCTAAGCATCATTCTTCCCTCACCCA
Organism: Protopterus annectens; assembly: GCF_019279795.1. Taxonomy (NCBI): domain Eukaryota; kingdom Metazoa; phylum Chordata; order Ceratodontiformes; family Protopteridae; genus Protopterus; species Protopterus annectens. Next base: position 30,936,380 of record NC_056748.1, read on the forward strand.
GGATGATACCACAATACAAACAAAAAATGACTGATTTCAACAATTGGCTTAGATTCTGGTGTCAGTCCAGGGAGATCCAGTATCTTACAGCCTGGGATAATATGGTCGACAGACCACGCTGCTTTGCCAGAGATGGTCTTCACCTGTTGCCTCTAGGCTTTAGATTACTGGGAAAGGTTCTTGCCTCCCCCATAGTGCCTTTTTTAGGCAATGTCATAAAAACAAAATGCTCGATGTAAAAATATCCTGTATAAACAAACTCAGGGTTATGCTGCTTAATGCTAGAAGTCTAAATCAAAAACTGCATTCGCTTAAAGCACTTATCACCCTGGAAGATGCTGTTGTCTGTGCAGTCACAGAAGCATGGTTCAAGGCCTCAGAGAGTACCCTGGCCATGCAGGGCTACAAAGACTTTCACATGTTCAAACCACACAACGAAAGTGATAAAAATAAGGGAGGAGGTGTATCCATCTTCATTAAAGACATATACACCTCTAGACTGGTTAAACAGCATGATTCCCTACAGTTACTCCAAGTCCAGCCAACTATAGGAAAGACACCCTTCCATGTCATTGTTAGCTATAGGTCCCCCACCATGAACCATGAAAACCACACAGCCTACCTGGATCTACTTGAGTTGCTCTCAGTACAGCCAAATGTCTAGGCCATGGGTGATTTTAACTATCCTGCCATCATTTGGGTAACATATATGAGCAGAAACATGCTTGCCCAAATGTTCCTGGACTTTGTTAACACAAATGCTCTGGAGCAAATAGTCAACACCCCCACAAGGGGCTCTAACATCCTTGACATAGTGCTCACCAACTTGGGGGATCGCTGCACCTCCCCATGTGTGGAGCCCTTCTTGGTAATGTGTGATCATAAATCAGTTTCATTCAAAGTAAAGATTGTACCTGACCCACCCTTGTGAGTAAAAAGGTTAAAACATTTTAACAAAGCAAACGACAGCCTACTGAGTGATGGCATCAAAAGCGTCAGACCCCCTGCCAACACTGACAGCAATGACCCCTGTACTGAGGTGTACACAAATGTCCTTTATAAATACCTATATAAATGTATAGGCTTAGCCATATTGCAACAGATCAAATCAAGATCCTCACGACAAAATAAGCCACCCTAGTAAATGGCCTGCATAAATAGGTTATACAATAAGAGAAAGAAACTGCTGTCAAAAAACAAGAAGGAACAGTCCCAGCAAAAGAACAACTCCCTCCAAAGCATACATAACCAGATTAGATATCTTATAAAGTCCTCTAAGGCTAATCACAAAAGAAAATTAGTATCCCTAGCTAAGGTAAATCACAAAGTATTTTTTAGCTATGTCCAAAATCTAAAAGGGACTTTAGCTATGTCCGAAATCTAAAAGGGAAGGCCCAGCTTAGTGCCAAACTAGCAGTGGATGGTACGACTTATATTGAGCCTGAGGCATTTATATCACATTATCGAAAGATGAAAACAGCGAACACTATTTCATCAAACCTAAAATATCTAAACTACATAATATCAAACATTCAGAACAGCAAATTTTTTCCTTGGGAAAAAAATTTGCTATTCTGGAACACATACACACAACACAAGCACACCTAAAAAACATACATACACTTATAATCCTACAACTAACCCTACACTAAACTATACATACACTACTATCTATCCACTTACCTTAACCCAAACCCTAACCCTAATGTCTGTCAGTATCGCACACTCACCTAACCCGCGGCCTAACCCCAACTCACTTAACCCACCCCTAAAACTAATTCTCCTAACCCGCACCCTAACCCTAACTCACCTAACCTGCGCCCTAACCCTAACTCACCTAACCCATGCCATAATCCTAACAACCACACAATCGCACACTTACCTGAACCCGACCCCTAAATCTCCACCACAGCGCTGGAAATAGCAAAGCCACAGAACCAGCCAACCGAATTCTTTCCCTAGGAAAGAATTTTGTGTTCTGCAGCTTCACTATTTTTAGCATTCTATTAAAACGGGTCGATATTAGAACATTCGAAGTTTTAAAACTTTGATGTTCTGATATAGACCCAACCTGAGGACATCGCCAACCTGCTAGCGGACAGGTTTGGCAAAAACTTCACCCCCCCCGTCACTACTAATCATATCCCAAAACATATATGTTACCAGTCCTCTGCCTAGTATCTCTAGAGAGCAGGTCATAGCCACACTATCCAAGGCCAAAAACACAGCCTCTAGGGGACCGGGTAACATGTTTATTAAATGGTCTAAAACAGGAGTTAGTGGAACCACTGAGCACTCTCTTCAAACTCAGTCAAAGCACTGGCTTTGTCCCAGCCAGGTGGAAAACAGCAACCATAATCCTCTTGCACAAAGGGATCCCTCAACCAACCCTGGGAACTATAGACCCATAAGTCTAACCAGACTTATCTGCAAGGCCATAGAGAGAATCATTGAATCTCCCAAAGATGTCAATGTACTACAAAATGGGTTTACACAGACAAATGATTGGGGTCAAAGCCATGGACTTAACCTAAATGCAAAAAAATGCATTATCATCCCTTTCAGCAAAGGAGAAACCCCTGCTAATTAAAGCATTAATAATATGCTCCTAAGTTCAAAGCCAGTGATGAGAGATTTTTGAATGCAAGTTGATAGCAGCCTTAATTTTGATCATCAGGTGTCCAAAGTAGTAAAAAAAGGCCTTCTATGTTGCACACCTCATAAGTAAGGGTATAGCATCCAAAGCTAAGGGGGTTATAACTCCCTTGTACTTGGATCTCATCAAACCAATAATAGAGTACAGTGTTCCCATCTATATGTACCTCACCAGACATCTGCAGCAACTGGAAGGACCTCAGAAGTTTCTCACCAAGAAAATTCAGGGCCTATAACACAAGACCTACATGGACAGAATGATGGCCCTATCACTTTACTTAGGATCATATAGACTGCTTAGAGGCAACTTATGCCTGGCCTACAGAGCACTCTCAGACCCTGCCTTGATGAAGCTGCTGCACATCCGCCAATCCAATGGGACAAGATTCACTCACTGTAGGGATCTTAACCCAGCCTGCGATATTAACAGGACATACTGGAAAGACAGCTATGTCTCCCAAAAGTTGACACTACTCTGGAACAAACTCCCAATTTATGTAAAATGGAGCTCCTCAATTACCCTATTTAAGCATAACCTGGACAATTGGATGGGAAACCATAAATTTACACCAGGGGTTTCACCTATGTCCCTCTTCGACAGGGGCAGCCAGTACTGATCTTAGATTTGTGTGAAAACATAGACAATATATCTTGGTCCATAAGGGAACAAGGGTATAACATGGCTAGGCTTGTTGAGGCCTTAGGCCAATAGCCTAGTAAAGTCCTATGATCCTATGACAGTGGAAAAGTAACTTTACAATTTTTCCACGTTTAAATATACTTGTAACTAAGCTTCATCTGTGGTGAAACCATTTAAGTTATAAGTATGTCATTTTTTTACTGATGCACTCACTCTGTTGACATTTATTTGTGGTCAGATGTCACTTGCTTTGTAATTAGAACTGCTTTTGGGTATGTGGCATTCTTCCATGAGAATTTAGAAAAAATCAATGCAAAGTACATAGATGCAAATCTGCTTTACAAGAAATAGAATCTTTTGCTGTTCATTGGAATTTCAGGAAAATATGTACACTTTCTGTACAATTATGCCGGAAATAATCAATCTGTGATTACAATGTACTAATTAGACATAGTAATACCTAAATTAATTTTAATGTAGCAGGAATCAGAAGTACATATTTATGCCACCCTTTCTAAGCATAAAGGTTTCAATATGTCTGCCTATAAATGTATTTAGGTTGAAATTTCTTATGAAATACAGTTAATATGCTTTATGAACCATCTAATAAACATATTAAACATTTATCTGTAGTTTTCTGATACATGAACTTTTTGAAATAAAATATAAGTTTTTGAAGGTCATCATGTAATATAAAACACTCATGTCATTATATCTTAAACCAATAACTACTAGTTAGACATTAATCAAATCTGGAATTTTCTAATTAGCACATACTTAACTTTTTTCTTGCCTACTTCTATAAACTTCTGCAATTTTTAACATTCTAGCAAGTTAACAATCTGTTTTGGTGTACCTCTTCAGAACTTAACTTCAGCCAAAAGTAACAAAATACTACATTTTGCTTTTATTTTATTTGGCATAAATCGGTTAAATTCTGCTATTACTATAATTTAGGAGTAATGCGATAATGACAGTCTGGGTGTATGACATGAAAAGCACACTAGAGTAGAAGCAAATCTCATTAGAGCAATTCTCACTTTATTTATGAGATAGCAAACTTCAAATTATATAAAGATTAATATTATTAAATCAGATCATTATATCTTGATAGTGCCATCTGATGAACCATTCTTTCAATGAAGTGCACGAGACTGCTTGCAGACATTTATATGTAGAATGCATTTCGTTACATCTAGCAATCCACAACAAATACAATGTAGAAACTAGAACAAAGTCCGCTCGTTTGATTTGTGGGGACCACAGGCATCCATATTCACCATATGAGCACTTATTTAGAGTCAGAGAAAATAACATGGGAACAAAAAACATTCATTGAAATATTGACCAAAATCCCTTCACCCTAATACATGTAAAAAAATATATGTCCAGCAGTTTTGATTTCATTGCATCCTCTAAAACATTATCTGTCTTTTAATTCTCTAAAAGTAAGAGAGCCTCGAAGGGGCAACTTGTTAAGTGAACACCTCCATATAAAGTCATGCCAGTGCAGTATAAGGGAAATAAACTGTTGTCGTTTGCGTATACCATGTAGGCGAATATTGGAATATTCTGCAAAAGCATTGGTAGTGTGGTAAGCTGTTAATATCTGTGTGTACCAAAGTTTGCGAGCTAAGGTAATATCAAGGTCAAAAATACGGTACCTAAAATAGTTAGTTGGATGTCGTGTATTTCTGAATTTTTAGTTACATGTACCCGTTTTCCTTGTAAACAAGCTTTCCAAAAGGTAGGGGCAGAAGCTTTTAATAAACTACTTATCAAAATGGGGATTGTAGATCGCAGATGTTTAAAAATCTTGTATTGGTATAATAACTGTAAGAAAAGGAAAGGGTGTTTAAGCGCACACCCTCCTGAGGATGGAGGCGAATATACTATTGTACGTTTAATAGGATTCAAGCTGCACTTCCAAAAGAATTTTAAATATGCACTAAGTAATGTGGAGGCCCAGTTCAAGGGAAAGAAATGGACAGAAAACACATAGACGAGACGAGCCAAAAAGGAGCTTGTCAATAAGTAGACATTCTTTTTGTATGAAAGTCGGAATGTGGCCCAAAAGGGCAATAATGCACAGGCTTTGGCCAGTAACTGTTGGCAGCTATTTTTAACAAAATCCTTTTTGCCAAAAGGCATGCCTAAAATATTCACTCCTGTATCTGTAAAGGAAAGACCCATAGTCATATTGTCAACAGGCTTTGAATGGGTAAAGACTGTGGTTTTTTGCAAGTTTAAATTCCATCCTACTGACTGCAGAAGAGGTATCAGGACTCCTAAAAATTGTTGGTGTAGAGAGACAATATTTTCTGCAAAGAATGTGATGTAATTGGCATATGCAACCAGTCGCGGGGCAAAAGGTCCATTATACTCGAAAGAAAATGGTGGTAATTGCAGAATCATTCTAAATTTATAAAACACTGCACTAACAATTAAGGCCAAAATAAAACTACTGAGGGGGCATCCTTGTCGTATCCCATTGGACACGTGTACTGTCTCCTCTTTCCAGCCATTAACTATTGGGGTGATCTCAGAATACTTCGGAACTCTGGAGATCCATCCACAAAAGGAGGGACCAAAACCATAGGCGTGCAATATATTTGCTAGGACAGAATGTGAAACATGATCAAATGCCTTTGCTATGTCACAGGAAACAATTAAAGTAGGATCTGAAGGTCCCACCTTGCTTGAAACCATCTTAATGATTTGCAGGAGTTCCCACATTGGTCTGTCTGGCACCACATACACTCCTGTATCTAAAAGGTGATTAATTTTATCCCATAGCCTCAACTGAAAACTTTTCATATACATTTTGTAATCTGCATTACATAATGCGATAGGCCTCCAATTAATGATGTTGGCCCTATCCCCTTTTTTCCATATGAATTTTAACACTATGCATAAAAAAAGGAGGGATGCTGAAATCCTTGAGCCTGCCAGTGTGTAAATAACATGACCAAAAATGTGAGCTGTTCATCTGAGAGGGAGGTGTATATCTCGTATGGGATCCCATCTTCCCTGGGCACTGAATGTGTAGTGGCTAACCGATATATGGCATATCTTACCTCATCTATGGTTATTGGTGCTTCAAAGCTATCAACAAATGCACGTGGCATGGAAGGAAGAGGCCAAGTCTCTATGGACTGCGGTTTCCCACCATACAGGCCAATTAAAAATGAGTGAACTGTTTTGTGGATTCCCGATTTGGTGTTATGCAACTGTCCATTGGGGTCCTGGAGGAACCTAATGGTGGTATCTTTATATACTTTTTTCTGACCTAAGTATGGTAAAAATTACTCTCCCTTTCCCTTTAAAATATGTGCTAGGTTGCAGAGTTTGGTGACCACCCTTTTTTGGTTTAATTCGAAGAGTGTCCTCAATGCAGTCATTGCCTTAGCCAAATCAGTTTTGGCATACTGTTGATAGGTGTCATATGCCTGTGTGGCTCCTTTTAATCAAAGATGATACAGTTTCAAGAAAGAACGATACCTATCCAATATCTTATATTTAAAATCAGCCCACCAAATGTTAACAGAAGTATATAATGAAAAGAGTGTCATGTGATTCTTCCACAGTTCTTTGAATACTGCTTCCCATTCAGGGAAGTGTAAATATAAAGGAGACATGCGGAAAGTACCTTTACCTTTTACAGCCATTGGATTAACCCCAAAATCATACCTCAAGTTGGTATGATCAGAAAACGGCACCAGTGTGGAGGTGTAATTACTACAAGTTAGTGTCTTAGAATGACAACAAAAGTCTATCACAGTATGCGTAGTGCCTTTGTGAAATGTGAATTGTGGGGCAGGAGCTAGTATCATATCAGCGGCCGTCATAACTTTGTAACATTCTTTGACATCCATATGGACACTATTACGTCCCTCCAGTAAATGGGCATTGAAATCTCCACAAACTAGTATTGGGAAGTCCACTAATAAAAATGGTGTTAGGAATGAAATCAATTTTATCCTCTCAGAGCTGTGAAAGCATATATAAAGATCAATCGAGACAATTGACCATGAGCTGAGACATCTAATGATAATATCCTACCCGCAGTTAGGTGTAAAATGTCCTGAATGGTGATAATAGCCTTATTGTATAAAACTAACAATCCCAAATGGTGATCCAAATCCTGTAGACCCAACGGTTCCCCCATTATATAGGGCATGCCATTGACCTCTAAGTTCCTGAGAGATAATGCCAGTGTCTATAATGCATGCAATGTCCATAAAATGTCCTGAATGGTGATAATAGCCTTATTGTATAAAACTAACAATCCCAAATGGTGATCCAAATCCTGTAGACCCAACGGTTCCCCCATTATATAGGGCATGCCATTGACCTCTAAGTTCCTGAGAGATAATGCCAGTGTCTATAATGCATGCAATGTCCATTTGTAAAGTCTACACCCAGTCCAAAACCACCGTTTGTTTATTACTGGATTCAAAAGAATTGGCATTGCAGAACACAACAGAAATGTCACTCATCTCCCTTTCCTTGTTGAGCGAGCGTCTTATCTGTTTGGCTTGCTGCTGCTTCTTTCGAGTGGTATAGCTTGAAAAGGCAATGTCTTCCATGTAGGAGGGCAAAGAGCTGTTGAGAGATGTCGCAGTAGCATAAGCATCCTCTTGGTCCATATCATCAGGCTCCGAAAGGAGAATGGGTTCGTTGAGTACCTGATCCTGGATGGTCTGATCTTGAGGCGACAGCATCTTTTCAGGATTTTGTTGTGAAAGGGTTTGTTGGTCTTCTCCGTGATAGCTCTGGTCATGCGTCTGGCATGTGTGTGCTTCGCCATGCCCTTATCATCATGCAATGGAAGATTGGAAGCTGATGCCTGAAGTGGTGGTGGCAAAACCTCTCTATTTGTGCTATTGTCCATGTCTCCTTGCTGGGAGTCTACTGCAGAATGGGGCTGTTCAGCCGACTTGAAGGCTCGTGGACATTGTGACCAATGGTGTGGACTATCGCAATAAGAGCAATGAACCGTACAAGCCTTAGAAAAGTGTTCCAAGGAGCCACATCTAGTACATTTTTTTTGCTAGGAGGAAGTAATTAAATGTGAGAAGTCCCCACAAAAAACAGAATCTGGGCTGACCCGGATATCTTAAAAGCCCCCTCTGTCCTGCTACAAAACTTACCCCTGGAAGGTGTTTTATGTCTTTGGCAGTCACTTCCATCGTAGCCCATACTTCCCAGCCCCCATCCCAGACTCCTGGGATCTCTTTAGCTTATGTTTTAGTAATTGTATGTACTGCTGCACAGGACCTTAATAGAAAAGACCTGATGTCATCCTCAGTGACATAAACAGTCCTGAAATTTAACCTAATTTTATTTTTTAGTTGAATGTCTAAATGTGAGATGTCAAAGTCTGCCCACGGAGCTGTATTCCTGTGTGCATCAAAAAAGCAGAAAATGTAGCTGCTGCCTCGTCATTTTCAAAGAAAATGTCTGCAAATGTTTCTTTTCCCCAGTAAATGACAGCACTGAGGGAACGTAATGTAATTCCAGAAGGTTGTAGCAATTGCTGCCAGATGATATCTTTGGTTAAGGGAACATTCTTCACTGATCTGACTTGTATGTATGGTTTTGGAATGGCCTGTTTGTGTGCATTAGGGTGCATACTGTCTGTGGCAGCAGCCGATGCATATGTTTTAAATGGTCTGCTTGTTAAAACACAGTAAACGTTATCACACAGACAAGGCAGCAAGTTAACTGTAAGTTGGCATGCTTTAACTCCCCCAAGCCTTAAAACATATGACCATTGAGGGGCAGCCTTAACTGAAGCTTTGTATTCAGTGACTAACACCAGTTCAAGTGCTGGCATTTCTGGCATTTATTAATTTATTGCTGTCTGCCTGGAATTAAAGTGTGCTGTTCATTAATCATGCTATTATAACTCTTTGCAATAAAATAAGCAGACTGTCTAATGTGTATATTTCATCTTAGAGCAAGTATCAGAATTATTCAAAGATGCATTAAACATACTGCAAAAGAATTCTCTGTCAGCCTGACTTATAACTGCAGTTAGGAAAAAAATATTATATACTATCCATTTCAAAGAGACACATGAATGTTTCATCTCACATGAAAATAATAAGACATTTAACATAAAGTAAGAATGGGATCTAGTTACACATATACCACAGCCTCTACACTATTGTCCAGACATCTGCCACACATTTTTTTTTCACTGACATACTTTGCCTGACAGGACTCCTCTCCTGACTCTGTACAGCTCCAAGTTTACAGAACTTTTATTGCAATTCCTCTTTTTACCGTCGGATGGTTCTACACTATGTTGTATGATATGGTGCTGTGAGTTTATATTACTATAACAGGAATTACAAAGAGCAGTAGTTATGCTAATGACGGTATTAGTGCCACTGACTATGGACCACTAAGTAGCTTCAGTGGTCAGGTATGCTGTGCTTGCCGTGCATGTCACTGTGACCATCCAGCCACACTCTCATACTCCTCTACTCCCATCCTGCAGTTTTCCCTCCATTATGTGCCATTCTTCATTCCTCATTCATTGCCCAACCTTCCCTATCACCACCTTCCATCCCCTGTTTATCTGTATCCAAATATTATCCTCCCTAGCTTTTTGCATGCCTCCCACCTCTGTCATAGTCTGTGTTCTGCATTTATCTGTCTACCTCTGCTGCCTGATGTTCTTCCTGTATCTAAATCTCTCACTCACTTCCTCGACTTTCTTTCTTTTGGAAATCTTGCAAAAGGGTCTCTTCCCCTGTCAAACCACTTTTTATACTGCTACTTCTCCTATGAGCACTACAGCTCTCTTTCATTATGTAGTGCTTTGCTGAGACTGCAGTCATCATTCAGTGCCTAATACATGTCTGCTTAGCTCTGTGGTTCTTCTTGCAGTGGCTTCTTTGGTAATTAATGCTGTGGAGGTGTGGTGTTGTCTACGAGTCAGCTCAAAAGCAAAGCAAGCATGGAGAAATGTCAAAACAGTCAAAAACCATAAATGAAAAAAAATGCTGACTAAAATATTATAAAATATTATATACTGAAGACGTCTCTAATAAAAGTGAGATAAAAGCACTCAATTTCACTTTTGGTCAGCGTTCTTTTAATTTAAGGTGCTTGTCTGAGTCCCAGACAGTATATCATCACTGACCAACAAATATTTTTCCTGGCATACTAGAAATTGATATTTGTTGAAAAATTGTTGATTTTTCAGTTAGTGATTGTTTACATAATAGTTCTGTACCGTCTGATTCAAAGGTTCATATGTGTTTGCTAGGCTAATGATCACAAGGGCCTTTTTAAGGCCAGCCATGCATCCCAAATATCTGACAAGTTCTGATACCCTTGATAATTGCAAGCATGAGCCTGTATATTTTTATGTAATGTGTCAAAAATGTTGCTTCTTGTAGTCACCTACCTATAAACTTTTTTCTGATATGTTAAAAATAAGTATATACACAGAAAAAGTGCTGTTTGTCACTTTGATTCTTGCAAACTACTCTGGCATCCAAGTAATTCATAAGTATAAACATCTGACTTAATAAATTTATTTCAATCACATTAGGAAATGTTGCCTCCTTTATTCAAGAGTTGACTTACACCTGACCTACAAGGCATTCTCTGATCCAGACCTGATGAAAATGTTACATATTTGCAAGAAAAATATAAGGGTTACATGTTCCATGGACCTGAACCTTATTTGTGACTCTAAAAGAACTTGCTGGAGAGACAGAGTCATATCCCAAAGGCTACCTCATCTATAGAATAAACTTCCCATATTCATAAAACAAAGCCCACCCCTCACTCTCTTCAAAAAGAATTTGGATAAGAGGACATGGAGCTACATTCACTCCCGGGGTACTGCCCATGTCCCTTATGGACAGAGACAGTCTGTAAAATGACTCAGGACTCAAGAACCAAAAGGCCCACTACTTCGATATTACCCCATCACATATCTGGGGAATTAAGATATAATATTGTAGTATCCTGGTTATTACTGGCCTATACCTATGACCTATGAACCTAGAGTTGCCTGACCCCATCAGTATTGTCATTATCAGCAGTCATACTGCAGGATTAGTCATATCAGATATGAAATAATGGAAGCAAGTCAATCAGTTGAGTGGCAACTGAAACAACGCCTGGTGAACCATGGAGGTGTTTTTGCTGGGGAGGACCTTGAACCAACTCATGTGCAGGATGCCTCCACACCCCTGAACCATATATATATATATATATATATATATATATATATATATATATATATATATATATATATATATTGTTCCCCTTCACAAAGTCGAATGTTCAGAAACTCGAAATGCATATGGCCAATGCCATATGCTGGAATTTCTGAAGCTCGACTTCATGAAAGGGAACAAAAAAAAAATGTAACACAAAAAAGTGTTTCTGCAGGGGGGCAAACCCCCCTGCCCCACCGCTACTTATTTATTCCAACTCCGAGATCGCACTACAGCGCAGAAAGGTAAATCTCCCATTCTGCGCTGTGTGCTGTTCCCCATTCACACAGTCGAGCCTCTACAATTTCGAGCATATGGTCTCGACCATATACATTTCGGGATTGTAGCCATTCGACTTTGTGAAGGGGAAACACACACACACACACATATATATATATATATATATATATATATATATATATATATATATATATATTGTTCAACTCTACCTTTGGTTGGCATCTATTTAGTGGAAAATATTGATCAGCTAAACAAATGATCAACAGGTATGAGACATCACACAATTCTCAAGGTAGGGAAATGTTAGCATTAGTATATATAATTAGTTGGGGATATGAGTGCCTTCCACCATGGTAGGTGTAGGGGCCTTGCACCCTTGCAAAAGTGATGTTTTGTTTTTAAAGTTTTTGCATGCACCAGTATTGTCGATTGACATCAATATATATGTATGTGTATCAATATATATATATGTTTTATATATATATATATATAAACCCACTACTAAATCCAAATTGCTGATGCCCAAAATCCCGAGACCAAATACCCGAAACACTAAAATACCGAAACATCAAAACCACGAAATTCAAACTACCGAAAACAACACTCAACATACACCACACTGTCCCCCAGAGCACAAACACACAGACCTGCTCCCCACCACACCCCCCTACTTAAATATTCTAACTCCAAGGTCGCACTACATGCACAAACACACGAAACACCACCACACACCTACATTCCCCTCACACTCACACATCACAGTCACAACACACACTTACACACTAATCCCTAACCAACACATTTAAACATAGATACTTACCTGACCTTCCACCATACTGCTACACCAGAAGCGTGAATGTCAAACTCCCGATGATCGGGATTTTGAAATTCACACTTCTGGTCTTTCGGAAATTAGGGGTTTCAGCTATATAGTCTCGAAAGTTTGAAATTTGGTATTTCAAACTTTCAAGATTATGTAGTGATCCCATATATCTATCTATATATATATATATATATATATATATATATATATATATATATATATATATACAAACACACACACACACACACACACACACACACACACACACACACACACACACACACACACGAGCGTGCGCGCACACACAAACACACACAAATACACATACTCTGAGGTTGCACAACTGTTGAGAAAGGTCAAATTTTACTGTTTCAACAGTTCCCCTTCAACCTGTCAGCAGCTGGCAAAATGAATGGCAATGGATGAACTGGCTCCCACATAATTACTGGAACAACCTTTGCGTGATACACATTTACTGTGGAAAAGTAACAAAACCTAATCAGAAACTTAGTTCACTGGAGAAAATGAGACACTAGCCACTAATATTTATAAGCACTGAAAAGTAAGAGGTTCCCTCTAAACATTAAAATTGTTTGAGTTTATATCCGATTACCTTATATACATTTATAATTTGCATATCCTTTTCCAGGCTCAAATGATTTCTGCATATAGTAGTCACATGTGATGAGTAGCCAATCCGTTGGCTCTCTTAATGAAAAATATTAAAGGAATATCAATTTCCTGTCAACACAATGAGAAGGAGGAGCCAGAGTTTGAGGAAATTGTCAGGTGTTTTACATCTTTAGCCAGATAGGTGTAAGGTAGCACAGAATTTGAGGAAATGGGAAATATATAATACGGGTATTTTTAAAATAACACTCTTTGAGAAAGCAAAGATATTTAATAAAATGAGAAGGAAAGGAAAGTATTTTACTTTGGAAACATGCTAAAACAATACATGATTATAAGGAATGTAATAATAATTAATGAGTGATGGTAATATATGTACAAAATCAGATAAAGGTGTGGTAGGACGATATTTAAAAATATACAGGGGAGTGCAGGGTTTAGGGTAGTATTTTCAGAAATTAGTGAATAATTCAGTAAGCTTTATCTTGGAATTTAAAAAAATGATGCCACATTACAAGAAACAAGACAGATATCAAAGATTTTATTCTCAGATAATTCATCAGAAATTGATCATTTGAGATATTTTTATGGCATATTGGAGAACTGACAATGGTAGCGTTGTTGCCTCACAGCAAGAGGTTTTTCCATTCGATTCTCGGCTGGAGTGCAGGGAGTGCCTTCTGTGTGGAGTCTGCATGTCCTCCCCGTGGTTGGGTGGGCATTCGAAAGAAATGCGTAAATGGCCGTGCCTTCGTTGAAGGTTGAATGTCAAGCTGGCACCTTGGCGTTTGTGAAAGTCTACTGCCAATCATTAGTGGACTGGAGTTCCACTGTGGTGACCCCTAACCAGGAAAAGCTGAAAGACAAACAACAACAACAACAACATTGGAGAACTGACATATTTTTTTCAGGTTTTTCAGTCAAGAGAATCCTGGGAGAAGATCTTGTAGGAAGATACATAAAATTTGATTGGAAAAGGGATAATAAGTAAGTGACATTTAGGAAGTTGGCAGGTACTACAGAATTTATTTGCATAAAATCATAGAAATCACTGGTATGACACTTTTTCCATTGGTAGTAGAGCCAATGTTTTATGGACTGGGAAAGGGAAATTGGCATGTTTTTAAGAGAAATTCTTAGTTTAATTAATCAAGGGATCGAGGTGCACATTATTATATATAATGTTTGTAAAGCCCTTGACAAAGCATCACGTTTTAGGTTGATAGACATTTTGTTGATATTATGGAGCTTGGTCTAGATGTTGTTTATTATTTTTTAAATGTTTATGTAAGCCACGGTGGTGCAGTGGTAGCATTGTCACCTCAGAGCAAGAGGGTCACCCGTTTGATTCTCGGCAGGAGCACCTTCTGTGTGGAGTCTGCATGTCCTCCCTGTGGTTGAGTGGCATTTGAAAGACATGCGTGAATGGGCGTGCCTTCATTGAAGGTTGGGCGTCAGGCTAGCACCATAAAAATCGACTCCCAATCATTAGCAGACTGGAGTTCCGCTATGGCGACCCCTATCCAGGAAAAGCTGAAAGAAGAAGAAGATCCAAGGAGTTGGTTAAGACCCTTAAATAGGGTAAAAGGTACAGATTCTTTATAGGATAAAACAAGGATAGCCATTAAAGCCTTTATTGCTTAGATTACTTATTGACTCAGTTGTAATTTATATAAAAAAGAGGTTAAGGGTACAAACTGCATGACTGGAAATTATATAAGTAGCTAACTTATGGTTTGTTAATGCTATGTGGTGTTAATTTAGAAAAAAAAAATGAAATGCTCCAGTTGTAGTAATTAGATTAAGCAGAATGTGGCAGGATATATGTTTAGAGTTAAATGAACAAAAATGTATGTGTATGGAAGAAAAAAAGACATTAAAACTGATATTTCTGATTCATATATTTACATTTTATTATTTTGTTGGAACTGGAGAAAGCATGGGAAGACAGATGGGAAACATGAAAGGTATTTCAAATTATTGGAAGGCTTTTAAATTATACATCAGGAAGAACATTTATTTAACAAAATTTGTTTAATCAGTGAAACTATGCTATTGTAGGGGTCATAGCTTTTATTGGATTCATTTGGAAAAGATCTGTTGAGAATCTTCTTAGCAGTAATCTGGGGTGTCAATTGAATTATATAGCGAGGAATATTGTGTACAAGAAGAAGAGAGGGGACTAGACATTATTAATCCATTAGATTTTTATCTTTTATAAATGCATTTTTCAGATGCAATTTATGACTAGTGATTAATAAAATGGAATTAGCAACAGAGCTTCGAAGTGCTGTCCCACTTAAATTGTCAATAACACATTCTCATTGAAAAGAGGCCCATTTACCTACCTCACAGCACCCTTGCTCAAAGAGGTCTCCCAGGTTGAGTAGTCTCTCAATTAATTTTCACCCTCTATATTAACAGGCTAAGGGGCAACAAGACCGTATTATAAATCATATTCCATGTAGACAACATGATTATGTATAGCTCTAATGACTTACACTCTGCTATAAAGCTCCAGCTACAACAGGATCTCCTAACTGCAGTAAACTCTCAGTTAACTGGAACTCAAGCAACTGGCAAAAAAAAAAAAAAAAGAAGAAATGCAGTACAATTTTCATGTGTTGCACTTTCTGTTCCCACCGCAGAAACATACCTTACATTTTTAGAGTTTTATAGTTTTAAAAAGTAAGATAGGAATAAATTCTCTCTCTCTCTAACCTGAGAACAGGTCAAGCCAAACAAATAGTATAGGGTACAGTATTAGTCAGGACTCTTTTTAATAGCAACTTTCAAGCAACCAGAAACTACAGTTATCTGGCATCTACCAACCCCCATGGGTGCTGGTTAACTGAGAGTTTAGTATATTACCAACTAGTTAAGCACCAAAAATGAATACTTAATACAGCTAAAACCAACAACATTCTTTTGGAACACATTTAAAGCTATGGCCTGTTCCCTTATACTGGTACATTTTAGACCCCCACCAGAATATCTTAGAAACTACTGTAGCCCTCAAATATCTCTGCCTTTGGTTGGGCCAAAATCTGAAATTCCAACTACACCTCAAACAAAATGAAAAAATAAACCACCAGGTCAGCAAAGGCTTTTAGCTGAGGCCCAAGAGTATTACTGTGTGTTTAATAAATACTGGGCCTGTTTCGCTGACGTTTTGGTTTATTTTATTTTTATTTTAATTTTTTTCTGGTTGGTGGACAATGAAAATAAAAAGGCTTCTGGGCATGGAAAATTATATACTTTTTGTCGCTATCTAGCAGCAAGAGTATGTTCTTCCAATTATAAAGTCAGTCTGAGAGAAAAACCCTACAACACCAGAAACAGCCTTCAGTGGGATTTGCTGATTCATCTCCCTTGCCTTAAAAACTGAACATCACTTCTTTAAAAAAAATATCTGACACCTAGTCCATCAAAGGAGTCATCTTCTCCTAGGGTCCTTCTTTTGTAAATTATTTAGCCTAACGTCTGTCTCTTATGTTGCCGTCAGGTTCTTAGTAAGGAAATAATATGCAATCTGTCATCTCACCACACAACCATCCTTTCTCCACATTCCCTAAAACAACAAATAATGCATTAACCATAGTTTTTCAGTTCTTGGGCCAAGTTCTTTGCCCATCTCATTATCTTGAAATCAAGACAAGACTCAAACAAACACTTGTAAAAGCTGTTGAATGCCAGTATTTAAAAAAAACACTGGTACAGACATTTCACAAGGGAACTTCATTGTCTATCATCAACAAAACCTAAATATTCCTAGGAGTACCCCCTTACAAAAGTCAAAATCACAAAGTACTTACCTATTAATATCCCACTTCTCCATTTTGCAACAGAACATTCAGGCTGTCATATCCACAATCCCCTACATACATCCACTGTCCCCCTACCTACATCCACTGCCCCCCCTACCTACATCCACTACCCCCTACCCATATCCACTATCCCCTACCCACATCCACTATCCCCTACCCACATCCATTATCCCCTATCCACATCCACTATCCCCTACCCACATCCACTATCCTCTACATATATCCACTATCCCCCTACCAAGATACACTATCCACTACCAACAACCACTGTCTCCCTACCCACATCTACTATTCCCCTACCTGCATCCACTATCCCCCTACCTACAGCCACTGTCCTCCTATCCACATCCACTGTCCCTACCCACATCTACTATCCCACTACCCACATACACTGTCCTCCTAACCACATCTACTGTCCCTACCCGCATCTACTATCCCACAACCCACATACACTATCCCCCTGCCTACATCCACTATCCCCTACCCACATCCACTGTCCCCTACCTACATCCACTATCCCCTACCCACATCCACTATCCACCTGCCCACATCCACAATCCCCTACCCACATTCACTATCCCCTACCCACATCCATTATCCCCTACCTACATCCACTAGCCCCCTGGCCAAATCCACTATCCCCTACCTGTATCCACTATCCCTAACCTCATCCATTATCCCCTATCCACATCCACTATCCTCTATCCACATTCACTACCCTCTATCTACATCCACTATCCCCTACCCACATCCACTATCCCCCTACCAACAACCACTGTCTCCCTACCCACATCTACTATTCCACTACATACATCCACTATACCCTACCCACATCCACCATCCCCTACCCACATCCACTATCTCCCTACCTAAATCCACTTTCCTCCATTCTGCATCCACTATCCCCTACCCATATCTACTATGCCACTACCCACATCCACTAACCCCCTGCCTACATCCACAATCCCCTACCCATATCCACTATCCCCACCCACATCCACTATCCCTCTACCTACATCCACTATCCCCCTACCCAAATCCACTATCCTCCTACCCACATCCACTGTTCCCTACCCACATCCACGACCGCCCTACCTACATCCACTATCCCCCTACCCACATCCACTATCCCCCTACCCACATCCACTATCCCCTACCCACAGCCACTATCCCTCTACCTAAATCCACTATCTCCCTACCCAAATCCACTGTCCTCCAACCCACATCCACTGTCCTCTCCCACATCCACAACCTCCATACCTACATCCACTATATCCCTACCCATATCCACTATCCCTCCTACCTACATCCACTATCCCCCTACCCAAACCCACTATCCTCCTACCCAAATCCACTGTCCCCTACCCACATCCACAACCTCCCTACCAACATCCACTATCCCCCTACCCACATACACTATCCCTGTACCTACATCCACTATCCTAACAAGCACACGACCAGAGATATCACCAGGAACCGGATAGTTTGTAGAAAACTCAGCTTTAATTTAACTACACAAATAAAATGTGCACAAAGGATGGTTTAAAATCACAATACAGTCAAGCGCTTTCGCCCGGGCTCTCCCAGGCTTTATCAAGACAGTGTTACACTCAATGTGCCTTCAATTTATACATTTACCACCCCAATAGCCAATTATACAATTATTTAATTAGTGTAGTCTCCTTAATATATAGTTCTCTTTTGTTTAAAGATACATACTTGATGTTAGCAACAGTTGTAAAAACAGAACTTGGAAAATAACTAAGTGGCAGCAAAGACATCTTATAAAAAACTTCTTAGTTGATTTCTGCCATCATTGCTTTTTTGAAATAGCATTTCATATCATTCTATTATACATTATGTTATAAGGGTCCCACCATATCTAATTAAAAACTATTTTTAAAAAACTTATTAAAATCCTATTGTGTTAAAAATGCAATAAATATTAAAATTACATCATGTAAATGTAAACATCAATATGAATATGGTTGTATCTATAAATATGAAATGTTTAACTTAAAATTCTTAAAATTAATAGATCTTAATGGATTTATGAATCACAATATTGAGTTTAATAAACAATACATCTTATTTTTTAAAAATTTATGCATTCATATCAAAACTATAATGCATTAAAATCTTACTTATAAATAATTTAAATCCACTTTGTTTGGACTGTATTAAGCATTTTCAACACCTAAATCCTTCCACATTGGCTTTAATGGCCATACCATAGTGGAAATGACCAGTTTATGAAGAGTGCATTCAACAAAACCTTAGCATCTTTGCTGTGTGTCATAATTGTTTAAAATACTTTCTATAATTTGGCCCTACGTAACTTAAGAGCACTGCTGATACTGATTGCATCATTAAGCCCTGGTGGTCTTGTGGCATTCAGTTTTATTTGCCACAACAGTTCTTTATATTCCAGGGATGCTTCCCAGTCCCCCCCCTCTTACATTAATAGAAACCTGTTCAAGGACTAAAAATTTCAAACTCATGTTATCACAATTCAAAGAGTGCTTTTAAAATGCATTAGATTCTTTCTTATTTTTAATTTCATACATATGTTCGTACACTCTTCTTTTTAAAACCCTTTCTGTTTTTCCCACATAAAAACTCATGCAGTGTTGGCAGATTCATCCACTATCCTCCTACCCACATCCATTATCCCCTACCTACATCCGCTTTAACCTACCCATATCCACTATCCCTCTGCCTACATCCACTATCCCCTACCCACATTCACTATCCCTCTACCTACATCCACTATCCCCTACCCACATCCCCTACTTCCCTACCTACATCCACTATCCCCTACCCATATCTACTATCCCGTACCCACATCCACTATTCCCCTACACATATCCATTATTCCCTACCTACATCCACTGTCCACTACCCACATCCACTACCTCCCTACATACATCCACTATCCCCTACCCATACCCACTATCCCCTACCCATATCCTCTATCCCCTACCCACATCTATTATCCCCTGCCTACATCCACTATCCCCCTACCCGCATCCATTATCCCCTACCCACATCCACTATCCCCTACCCATATCCACTATCTCCTACCCACATCCACTATCCCTGTACCCACATCCATTATCCCCTACCTACATCCACTATCCCCTACCCATATCCATTATCCCTACCTACATCCACTGTCCCCTACCCACATCCACTACCTCCCTACCTTCATCCACTATCCCCCTACCCACATCCATTATCCCCTATCTACATCCACTAGCCCCCTGACCAAATCCACTATCCTCCTACCTACATCCACTGTCTCCTACCCACATCCACTACCTCCCTACCTACATCCACTATCCCCTACCTACATCCACTACCTCCCTACCCACATCCACTATCTCCCTACCCACATCTATTATCCCCTACCCACATCCACTATACTCCTACCTCCATCCACTATCCCCTACCGACATCCACTATCCCTCTACCCACATCCACTGTCCCCTAGTCACATTCACTACCTCCCTCCCTACATCCACTATCCCTTTACTCACATCCACTATCCCCTACTTACATCCACTGCCCCCTACCCACATTGATTATACCTCTACCTACATCCACTATCCCCTACCCACATCCACTATCCATTACCCACATCTGCTGTCCCTCTACCCACATCCACTATCCCCTACTCATGTCCGCTATTCCCTACCGACATCCACTATCCCTCTACCCACATCCACTGTCCCCTACCCACATCAACTACCTCCCTATCTACATCCACTATCCCCTACCCACATCCACTATCCATTACCCATATATGCGGTCCCTTTACCTACATCCACTATCCCCTTACCCACATCCACTATCCTCTACCCATGTCCGCTATTCCCTACCGACATCCACTATCCCTCTACCCACATCCACTGTCCCCTACCCACATCCACTACCTCCCTACCTACATCCACTATCTCCTACCTACATCCACTATCCCCTACCTACATCCATTATCCCTCTACCCACATCCACTGTCCCCTACCCACATCCACTACCTCCCTACCTACATCCACTATCCCCTTACCCACATCCACTATCCCCTACCTACATCCACACTACCCCCTATTAAAATCCACTATCCCCTACCCACATCCACTGTCCCCTACCCACATCTACTATCTCCCTATCTATATCCACTATCTACCATTCTGCATCCACTATCCCCTACCCACATCTACTATCCCACTACCCACATCCACTATCCCCTGCCTACATCCACTATCCCCCACCCACATCCACTACCTCCCTCCCTACATCCACTATCCCCTACCCACATTCATTATTCCCTACCTACATCCATTATCCTCCTACCCAAATCCAGTTTCCTTTACCCACATCCACTATCTCCCTACTCACATCCATTATTCTCCTACCCATATTCATTATCCTCTACCTGCATCCACTATCCCCTAGCCACATCCACTATCCCCCACCTACATCCACTATCCCTCTACCTACACCCACTGTCCCCTACCCACATCCACTACCTCCCTCCCTACATCCACTATCCCCTACCCACATTCATTATTCCCTACCTACATCCACTACCCTCCTACCCAAATCCACTCTCCTTTACCCACATCCACTATTTCCCTACTCACATCCATTATCCTCCTACCCATATTCACTATCCCCTACCCAGAGCCACTATCCCTCTACCTAAATACACTATCCCCCTACCCAAATCCACTACCCTCCTACCCACATGCATGACCGCCCTACCTACATCCATTATCCCCCTACCCACATCCACTATCCCCTACCCAAATCCACTATCCTCCTACCAACATCCACTGTCCCCTACCCACATCCACAACCTCCATACCTACATCCACTATCCCCTACCCATATCCACTATCTCTCTACCTACATCCACTATCCCCCTACCCAAATCCACTATCCTCCTACCCACATCCATTATCCCCTACCTACATCCACTATAACCTACCCACATCCACTATCCCTCTGCCTACATCCACTATCCCCTACCCACATCCGCCATCCCACTACCTGCATCCACTATCCCCTACCCACATCCACTACCTACATCCACTATCCCCTACCCATACCCACTATCCCGTACCCACATCCACTATCCCCTACCCATATCCACTATCTCCTACCCACATCCACTATCCCTCTACCCACATCCATTATCCCCTACCTACATCCACTATACCCTACCCATATCCATTATCCCTACCTACATCCACTGTCCCCTACCCACATCCACTACCTCCCTACCATCATCCACTATCCCCCTACCCACATCCATTATCCCCTATCTACATCCACTAGCCCCTGACCAAATCCACTATCCTCCTACCTACATCCACTGTCCCTTACCCACATCCACTACCTCCCTACCTACATCCACTATCCCCTACCTACATCCACTACCTCCCTACCCACATCCACTATCTCCCTACCCACATCTATTATCCCCTACCCGCATCCACTATCCTCCTACCTCCATCCACTATCCCCTACCGACATCCACTATCCCTCTACGCACATCCACTGTCCCCCACTCACATTCACTACCTCCCTACCTACATCCACTATCCCCTTACTCACATCCACTATCCCCTACCTACATCCACTGCCCCCTACCCACATTCATTATACCTCTACCTACATCCACTATCCCCGACCCACATCCACTATCCTTTACCCACATCTGCTGTCCCTTTACCTACATCCACTATCCCCTTACCCACATCCACTATCCCCTACCCATGTCCACTATTCCCTACCGACATCCACCATCCCTCTACCCACATCCACTGTCCCCTACCCACATCCACTACCTCCCTACCTACATCCACTATCCCCTACCTACAGCCATTATCCCCTACCTACATCCACTATCCCTCTACCCACATCCACTGTCCCCTACCCACATCCACTACCTCCCTACCTACATCCACTATCCCCTACCCACATTCATTATTCCCTACCTACATCCACTACCCTCCTACCCAAATCCACTCTCCTTTACCCACATCCACTATCTCCCTACTCACATCCATTATCCTCCTACCCATATTCACTATCCTCCTACCTCCATCCACTATCCCCTACCAACATTTGTTATCCTCTATCTGCATCCACTATCCCCTACCCACATCCACTATCTCCTAACTACATCCTCTATCCCTCTGCCACATCCACTATCCCCCTACCTCCTCACCACCTTTTCTGTTTGTCCTCCATTTGACTTTTACTTCACTCAACCTAAAGTCATTTATTCTTCTCAGAAAGGCTTCAATAAGTTATACATATTTTTTTAACCTAACCACTACAGTTGAACATTTTTAGAATGTTCATTAGATGCTTTTAGGTATGATGTACATCCATTTTTCATGTACATAGAACTGTTTATTTATTCTATGTATATCTTCTTTGGTCAGTGGTTTATGGTTTGCTTATATTATGCCTTTTTACATACTTAATGCTTGATTGTTGTTCCAAGCTCAGCCTAGAGGTAAAACAAATAAGTCCTTTTGGATCAGTG
The DNA here is from genome assembly GCF_019279795.1 of Protopterus annectens. NCBI lineage: Eukaryota > Metazoa > Chordata > Ceratodontiformes > Protopteridae > Protopterus > Protopterus annectens. Next base: position 30,960,000 of record NC_056748.1, read on the forward strand.
TTCTACCCATTTCAACAAAGCTAAACAGCAAACAAACAAATAAATATTGAATAGATAGGATTTTGTTAGAAATCTGATGAGGTGCAGATACAGTTCAACAGGTATTTTTAGATAGAAAGAAGCAGAAACATGTCTGTTGGCTGCTACAGGATGTATTTATTATTATTATTTTACATTTGTTTACTGGGAAAATCCAACTGGACACAGGTCCTTTTTCAGTGGAGGCCAAGGGAGAAAAGCTCTAGCTGAGAATACAAAAGTTATAAATTATAAATAGCACATGAGCGATTACAGTGATATTTACAAGAAGAGATACATAATGGTAGACTAAAACAATTTTTGGATATAGGTATTTACATAAGAGTTACAATACTGTTGGTACATATATATATGTATCCAAAGGAAACGTTTTTTTTATGTTATAAGGTGTGGGAATAGAATATTGAGGAATAAAGAGAATGGTGTAGAACAGTGATAGCGACAGACTATGGGTGCGATCGCTTTGTTGTAAACCACAAAGTGCTATTAAAACCATATTTTACACTAGATCAGATACAGAATGTTTTGAATATAATTAGATGTCAATGTGATCAGCTTGTAAAACTATCGATCTCAGATACTTGCTCACACACATTCATTGCTCATTGTTGCTGTATAATACCTGTTTTAAAGAATCCCATGCAAAGAGAAAAGTGGCCCAACAATCATTCACTTCTTTAAATTCTCTGGACCTTTTGAGGGCCAAATATAGCTTATTTACAATCATTCATTCTTTAAATTCTCTAGACTTTTTGAGGGGAGAGATATAACTTATTTACATAAATGTGGAGATGATCCTATATTAGCCATCTCTTTTCCACCCCACTTAGGATAGAGGATAGGAATAACCACCCTAGAACCCAGAATAATAACTCTCCAGCCTAGAACCCAGAATAAGTCTCCATCCTAGAACCCAGAATAATAACTCTCCATCCTAGAACTCAGGATAATAACTCTCCATCCTAGAACCTAGAATAATTACTCTGGTAAAGGGCGAACATTTCTTCTGAGTGTATACATAGCTGCTGCATGCTCTATGACCCATATATTTTAGTACTGTTTGGACAGCACCATAAGATATGGACATAATTAGCTTCATCTATCCTCTCCAACTCTTCCAATCATCCCAACCTAGTTCTTTCAACTGTATTGGAAAATGGTATAAAAAATGAAGCTTTTTAAGATAGGTAAAGACAATTTGCATGATCCTTCTATTTAGTCAAGACATGCCCATATTCTATGCATTGTATTAATTAACTGTTGATGGTTACTTTTCGTAGCAACTCACAAAAACATGACCTTTTGAGACTTTTTGTTAAAGACTACCATATTGTTATCATCAAGGAATTGATAGGAAAGGAAAGGTGTGTTTAACAAAACCATTACTCTGCTCCCAATCCATATAATGAGGTATAATCTTGGCAGAATTCATCTGTTGATATACAGTACTTGATAAGAAAGACATTTGAATGGATGGGGTTTAATTCTGTGATTGATGGCTTCTTGTGGAGACTAATACACAGAAAACTACTCGCAGAGGCAAAAGACAGACAAGAGTAAAAGACAATGTTCTTTTTCTATTTGTTATTAGAAGAGACAATACATTTTTTTCTGAATGTTAAAGACATCAGAGCTTCTAGGATTTGATTGAGAAAGGAATATATGCAGTAGGGCTAAGAAATATGTCTGTGAAGGAAGTAAAGAACAGTTATTATAAAAATGTTTTTTAAAGAAACAGGAGTTTGAAAATATAACAATAAAGTGTATGTGATAGCTCTGGATGAGGAAAACTGAAAATATTTTATATAACAAGGAATAGGACATGCTTAAAGCATGTCATAAAGTTAAGAACTGAACCAATATTCATACATTTTTTGGTATTAGCTTGTAGGATATTTTTTATGGAAGGATCTGTGTATTCTGGATAATTTTTAATCAAAATAACAAAAACAAAAAAAAACACTGCTTTACTGATAATTACTAAGGAATTTAGCTGTTCTACAGCTGCTTGACCCTAGCTGCGCAAAGGCCACTAACTTGCAACCTTGGACTCGAATGGCTGTAATCCATCCACAGAGCTGCCAACCAAGTGTTTGAACTTGAACGTGAGTTCAGTGACTTAGCTGCCATAACAAATGGATGCAAACAAGTGCCTGCTGCAGACCAGGTAAGTGAGGAAGGGAAAATGACAGGGTGAGGTTTAGTTTTAGGGAAGGGGGGATTTTAGGTTAACAGAGTGAGAGATAGAGATTGGAAGGTTAGGATTAGAGAGGACAGTGGAATTTTAAACTTAGTGAGTTATCAGGAGATTAGGATTAGGGCAGGGATGGACATTTTTGGTTTAGGGAGAGGTCAGAAGGGATGGGAGGGAGATTTTAGATTTGGAGAGCAATCAGGAGGTATCAGAAGGTTAGGGTAAGGGAGGAGGTAGGGAATTTTAGGGTTAGACATTGACTGAAAGATTCAGTTAGTGAAGGGAGGAGAGGGAGATTTTAAGTTTGAGGACTGGTCAGCAGTTGATGGACTGGGTGGGAGTTTTTAGAGTTAGGCTCAGGGTTGGGGGGGTAATTAGCCTTTAGTAACTTCCCAAGAGCAAAGTTAGTGAGAGTTAGTGAAGACAGGGAAGTGTTTTTTTGAGCTAGTGGTGAATGAGCACTTGTAGTAGACCCATGGAACTCTTTATAGGTTCATAGGTAGATACTAGGATAGCTGCCCTTGTGAGCCATTTTACACCTAGGCCATTTCCCTTTTTGTGCTTGAAATAACCTGTCACATTTGGTTATAGATTGACCTTACCCATCCCATGGTTGGTAATAATATATTACCCCGATGAGAATAAATGGGATCATACCAATGATAATTTGAGGGGACTCATGCACAGGACAAAGCATTTAAGAGCTGCATATGCCCCATTAGAAGTACCGGGGCATTCCTGGGGTAAATTTTCTACTTCCCATCCATCAATCTAAAGTTGCATTTGAAAATGGAAAGGGACCAACTTTGTTTTATGTGGATGGGGAGTCTGCTCCACAGCAACAATATCCTCTGTGAAATATACCTGTCCCTCCAAATCATTCTACTGATGTTTCAGAAGAGGTTTGTATCTCTAGACTGACCACTTCTGATGCTATTTGACTTTCCAATGTGTAGTAAATTCATCAGTAGTGGGTTGGAGGATACCTTGTATGTCAGACACAGGTCACCTCTTAACTGTCTGTAGGATACCTAGTATAGTGACTGGGCTTTGAGTCAGTCCATGTAGAACATGTTGTTTAGGCCTTGTATCCTTTTAGTACGGTATCTTTGTGTGCATTCCAGTTGTTGCATGTGTTTGGATAGACATGCTAAAGGGAGCATTATATTCAATGACTGGCCTAATGAGGGCTGAGTAAAGGGGGACAATGACATCCCTAGATCTAGATACAATCCCTTTGTATATAAGCTGTGCAATATAGAAGGACCTTCTTACAACAATAGATAAGTTGGTCAAAAGTTAGGTCACTGTCCACATAAGTTCTCAAATCATGAACTGGGTCAACTCTTAGGAGCATATTGTCAATGTGGCAGTTTCCTGGGGAATATGATTTCCCAAAGGATACAATAATGCATTTTTGGCATTGAGTTTCAGAACATTACTTTGACAACAGTTATTTATTTGAAACAAACTTTCCTGCAAGACGGCTAAGTCATTTGGGGATTCAATGACTGCTTCTAGCTTGCAGTCATCTGCAAACATAGTCAGCCAGAGTTCTTTGTTATTGGCTTTTACTTCAGAAAAGTAGATCCCAAACAGGAGGGATCCTGGCATAGACCCAGAGGGACACTGCTGGTGACTGGTCTCTTTGTGGAGGTAACTTCCACTCTTTGATTATCTGCATTCTGTATTATTTATTTATTTGTGTATTTATTTTACGTTTGTTAACACGGTAGTGTCTGGCTGCACAAGCAGCCCGTTTTCAGTGGAGATCAGGGAGAAAAGCTTCATAACAATAGTGCAAAAAAGATTAGAAAAATTTTACAAAGATTTACAAAGAATATACAAAATGTTTAACAGTTGCCTAAAATCACAATTTACAAAAAAGAGAATGTAAACAGAAAATGTTGCATTTTCTAAGCCTTATTACAGACAGCAATGTGAAACTAATTAGATACATAACTAAAATAAACCATTCTGGTATTTTCATTTGTTAGAAGTAAGACAATGAGAAGATAGCAGAAATGAAACATTTGATTGATGGCATGCGAAACTAGCCAGGAGTATTACATGAACATAGCCATTGTTGAGTAAGGTATTCCTTTAGGAGGTATATGAAGGTATGACTATCTGTGTTTTTTAGGATATTCTGGGGTATTAGGTTCCACTGTTTGGCTACTTTATAGGAGAAGAGAGAGTCACCAAAGTAATTATGGGACTTTGTTACCTTGAGTATAAGTTTATCAGATGATCTATAAGGGTTCTGGGGTTGGTATTTAGTTGCACTAGGTTGGAAACTGCAGGGCAGATTTTAGGTTTGTGGATAATGGAGTGGGCAGTGGTGAGCTGATTGGGAAATTCAAGCCAGTGTAGTTTTTGAAAAGAGTAAGGCAATGATGGTCCTGTTTGGTATATTAGCAGCAAAGTTTCCTATTTTATTATAGCAGGAATCAAGTAGATGTAAATCAGACAAGCGCAGGTCAGTGAAAATTTGACAACAGTAGAGGAGAGTACATATGAGGTGGTTCCTGGCTGCGGCTAGTCTGGCGCTTTGAGTGAGATAACATTTGGCCCTATATAGCGCACCACGTTTAATGTGAACTTTTTTAATTGTGAGTGATATATGTTTATTGAATGTTAGGTTGTTGTCTATTGTGACACCAAATAGTTTTGTTTGGTTAACTGGTTCTATTATAGTGCCATTAGTGGAGTAGATGGAGAGACAAGGTAGTTTTGCTTTGGATTTCCTGTCAGAGAAAATCATTACTTTTGTTTTGTTTGGGTTTAGGATGAGTTGAAGTTCATTTAGGTAATTTTCAATATCTAGAAATGATTTTTGCAGTTTATCCCGGAGTTCTTGTGGTGTGAGAACAGAGCAAGTAAGAGTAGTGTCGTCGACATATTGAATGATAGAAGCAGATTTAGTGTCAGTGTTTAGACAATTTGTGAATATAATAAAAAGGAGAGGGCCAAGGATGGAACCCTGAGGAGCCCCAACAGAGACTGGGAGGATTGTGAAGAGTTTATTATCCCATTTAGTTGCCTGTTGTCAATTAGTAAGGTAGATAAAGAACCAGTTGAGAGCTGCAGAGTTGAGGTTGAAGGAGGCTAGAATATTGAGAAGTAGGTGGTGGGATACCGTATCAAAAGCTTTGGACATATCAAGGAATATAGTAGAGATTAGTTGTCCATTGTTTTGAGGAGGTTGATGTAGTTAGTGAAACTTATGAGGACTCTGGAGGTACTGTGTTTTGGACGGAAGCCATGCTGTGACCTAGATAAGAGGTGATTTGTAGAGAGGGGGTCTAGAAGTTTCTTATGGATACATTTCTCTAAGAATTTGGCTAAGTGTGACAGAATAGCAGTGGGCTGATAATTACAGAGATCTTTAGCTGGACCTCCCTTGTGGACATGGATGATATGGGATATTTTCCAGAGTATGGGGACATATTGTTCTGCGACTGATCGATTGATTTGGATAGATTAGGGATAGGCGGTGGAGCTGGCAGCAATTTTTAAGAAGTCACTAGGCAGCTGGTCAGCTGTGAGACAGGTAGGTTTTAGTTTTGATAGGAGTTTTGTGATATAAGAGGTGTGCATGGGTTTAAAAGAGAAGTAGCTGGGTTTAGGGTTAGTGGAGGTGGGCACTATAAGTGGTAGGTTAGATTTGTTGTTGTTTAAAAGTGAGGTGATAGTTGTGATGAAATGAGAGGTAAATTGGGATGCTAAGCATTTGGTGCTATTTGTTGTAGATGGTGCAGAGGTAGAGGTTTTGCCAGGGTTGAGGAGATGGTTAATGTTTTGCCAACATTTTTGTGGGTTATTTATGTGTTTTTGCTGACAGGCTAGAGAATAAGATTTTTTATCAGATAATATTTGCTTCTTAAATAGGTTTTTTAATCGTCTGTAAGAGGTGAGATTTTCTGAGGTTTTGAAGGTTTAATAAGCAATTCAGGCTCTATCCCTTTGTTTAATGAGAGATTTAGTGTCTTTGGTTATCCAAGGTAGGTTTTTGGCTTTGGAGTGTATTTTTCTTGTTGGAGTGAGGTTATCAAGGATGTTGAGGAAGGTATCATTAAAATATTTTACAGCTTGGTCTAGGTGGAGTGATTTTAGAGGTGACCAGTTGCTGTTTTGAAGTAGGGAATTTAAGATCTTAGGGGAAAAGTTTGTTTTGTTGCATATGTGTTTGAAAATGGCATTACCTGAGAAGTAAATGCATTTCCTTAGTAGAAAGTTAGGGGTGTGATCACCGAGAGAATGGGGAGGCACCCAGCATGGTGGGCAAGGTCGGGCTTATTGGTTAGTAGCCAGTCTAAAACAGACTCTTTTTTACTGTTTATCAATTCTAGTGGGAGAGTTTATAGTTTGGGTTAAATTGAATAAACTGATAAAATTGGAGGGGATGTCAGATGAGCAGGATAGCCAGTCTAAGTTGAAATCACCTAGCACTATAGTTTGCTGGTTGAAAGTAGAGGATGGCCAGGATAGGAGACTTTCAATGGTAGGTAGATTATTTCCTGGTGGGTGGTAGGTAGGAGGCAATAATTATGATGGCTTTATGTGGATTTACTTCAAATTGGGTAGCTAGAATTTCTGCTTCTGATAGATCTGGGGGAGTACAGATTCATTTTTCAATTTTGATTAAATGTTTTATACATGATGGCAGTGCCTCCACCACACTTGTTCAGCCTATTTTGTCTAATAACATTCTAATCACTATTATTTCCTCATCTTTAATGTGGGGTTTTAGCCATGTCTGGGTAATAATTACCATATTAGGAGTGTGGGTAGCTAGGGTTGCATGAAATTCACTGTTTTTTGTGACTTTTCTGAGGTTAAAATTAGTTATGAGTAAGTCTGATTTGGAATTTTTTCGAGGAAGAAGGTAGAGGGTAGTATTAGCAGGTGTTGTGGGTGTTACTGGGTAGGGTGGGAGTAGCTGTGTGGGCCATGGATTAGGATGTATGTCAGCTTGGAGTTTGATTTCTGTTACTGAGTGTAGAAGAAGAGAGAGCTTGAGCTTGGATATTAGTCAATGTAAGAAATCTGGATAGGAAGGAACCAGATGGCAATCTAGTGGGTGACACAGGGGTTTATTCTTAGTTTATTTAGCTTTCCTACTATGCCTGAGTGAGGAATTTTGTCAAAAGCTTTGTCCAAATCAAGGCATGTGATCTGTACCATTTTGCATTCATCCATTGCTTTGGTGACATTTTCAAAATGATGCACCAGGCTTAGTAAGTATGACTTGCCCTTGACAAATCCAGACTGAGATGGTTCTAGTGTTTGGAGGTTCCCTATGTGCTGATTTATTAATTCCATGATAAGTCTTTCCATGGCTTTGCATATGATGCAGGTCAGAGTTATGAGTCTGCAATTGCCTAGGTTCGCGAAAAGTTCTCCCTTATGCAGGGGAATGACTGTAGCTGTTCTGTATTCACTTGGTACAAAACCGGTATGGAGGCTGACACTGACCAGTGTTGTTAAGGGAGTGGCTAGATTTACAAATTTAAATTTATCTGTATTTACATCTGCCTAAGCTGCCACCAACTCAAAGAGATGAGATATTAGTTTAACGTTTCATCCTAAGGATGGCATCTTAGAAATGCTGTACCTGCCACAAACAATGCTGCACTATAATCGCAGTATAGGAAAATGAAAGTACCTGATGTGGTGATACAACCCACAGCCTTCTGATTTTTTCCAATATCAAAAGTGAATGAGAAATCTGCTGTGCTAAAATGAGCCTACTTTTAATAAATTAGATACTTTGTGAGGGTATGTATATTTTTAACAATGAAAAACTTACCACTAAAATATTTAAAAATACGTAGATTAGAATACATTATGTATTTAAGTATGGGATGATAACCTCTGACCTTAAATGCTTTAATTTTCCTAACTGCATAATTCCAGAATGCAGAGTAAGATTTATTTGGACTAATACTGAATACGCTTGGATTGCAAGTTGCTGTGTGCGTCACTGTAGACTATTAAACAATGAGTACTCCATTCATTTTGCCCATTACTTTTTGTCAAAAATATGGTGCATGACATTTCCCAAAATGATTAAACCTAGTGGGAGTGTGAAGGTGTAAATGAAGATGAACTTTTTCAGGCTGCATTCTACATGGTAATGGGGTTCAAAAGCTTGACCATTCATTAAAAATTAATAAATAAATAAATAAACAATCCCTAGCATCTCATATTTTAGGGCCAGCCTGCTGTCAACACTATTATAATTGTCCTTGTTTCTTCTTAGCCTGTCCTTTACTGATTTATTCTAGCAATCTCAAACAGACTTATTTTTCAGTACAATTTCTGCATGATTTCCATTTAACCATTCATTCTTTCACCCCTTTAATAAAGAAAGTGTTATTCTGAACCATTTTTCACCTGCTAGAAATGTTTTTAATATTCATATCTGAGTTTTGTACAGCATGCAGTCCAGAGAAACTGAAATGCAACACATGCTTGGTAAATAGCAAAACCTTTTCTTTGAATAATAGATATAAGCTAATTGGTTACCATTAGTAATTAGTGTGCTGTGTCTGCTTATAAATGGTACTTTGCTATGTACATATGCGTGTTTGTTTGTGTTTGCGGAGGTTTCATAAATTACATTACAGATTCAATTTGTTTTGCATTAATTAACATTTTTCATGGGTATGGATGTCTCATCAGTTCACACCTTCAAATGATGCGTGCAAAACGTTTATAACTGTGTGACTATTTAGATTAGATTAAATGTGGCAGAGCAGTGTTGCAAACACTGCATCCATGGTAATTTACATGGATTTACCGTATGGAGGGTTTCAAGGCCACATATCACTACCTTGTCTAGTAACACTACATCTAAATTAATTCACTGCTACTTAAATAGTAGGTCTCCTCTGCAAAGATTTTCTGGTGACTCCGTTATGGCTCTGACAGCTTTCAAAAACTGCTGAAGCATGTATAATCCTGGTAAAGATTTAAGAAGGAATTATGTTTTGAAAAGAATCCACTTCATATCTATGAAAAATGATGTCTAAGTATCAGTGTTTACTGCTTGTGATGTGCTCATTTTATCATCCTGTTTTCCTTTAAGCACTTTACATTTCTGCTCACAAAGTCTGGGCTTACTTGATTTGGTTTGTTACTGGTATATCCCTCATCCTTTCAAAAATTGCCTTGGTAAAGTTCAGCTTCTTTGTTTTTCCCCTTTGTTAATCCCAAGGTAATTCTATTTATATACCTCATTAGATTATACTCTCTATTACCCAGATGGTCCCTACTTTTGCATCTTCAATCATGTCATTTGTATTAGTTAAAAATTAGGTCACGAACAGGCCCTCTCTTATTCTGCATTTTACATATTGTTTTAGTAAGGAATGCTGTCCCAGGCATTATGTGCTGTTAGGTCTTGTTCCTGTGTTACAGAGCTATAGTCCACACCTGTAACTTACTGTCATAAATTTAAATTAATCCACATACTTGCCGATATCATTTTGTTTTATGATCTTCATAAAATGTTTTTTTTTCCCTAACTTCTGGTATGCACTGAAGCTTTCATATTGTACTTCTGATTGCCAGTACAGGGCCTTAAGATTTTATGTTTATCCTGTTTTAATTTGTCTTTTTCACATGCATTTTTCTGTCCTACTTCATTCTTTTGTTTTTTTCAGCTGAGTGACCTATTTCCAGCCATATTGTCTAGCTGGGTCTAAATGAAGGCCATAGCACACTGCAAAATTAATAGTTCTAAATGAACTAAAACAAAGTAATGAACACTACAGCTCTGCTCAGCTATCCTCCTTAAGCAGGTTGCTATCTTTGTTATACACATCTGTGATTTTGTATCACATGTGTATCTTCTGTAAAATGTAAACATCTTGTGTTCCTCTTAATGAGGTTTTCATACTTCATTCACATTCAGAAGGAAGTCCATGTAAAGCTTTTGTTTAAGTCTCAGCCACATTGTGGATGCCTTGAATCTGTGTCATGATTTTTTTTAACAAATCACCCAGCTTTCTTATACTTTATTGCAACTACTTGTAAAAAAAGATGAAGGTCAGCAGGGCTAAGACAGAACATATGTGTGTAAATGAGAGGGAGGGTAGAGGAATGGTGAGGATGCAGGGAGTAAAGGTGGTGAAGCTGGATGAGTTTAAATACTTGGGGTCAATAGTTCAGAGTAATTATAAGTTTGGAAGAGGGGTGAAGAAGAGAGTACAGGCAGGATGGAGTGGGTGGAGAAGAGTGTCAGGAGTGATTTGTGACAGACGGGTACCAGTAAGAGTGAAAGGGAAGGTCTACAAGAGGGTAGTGAGACCAGCTATGTTATATGGGTTGGAGACAGTGGCATTGATAAAAAGGCAGGAGTAAGAGCTGGATGTGGCAGAGTTAAAGATGTTAAGATTTGCACTGGGTGTGACTAGGATGGACAGGATTAGGAATCAGTATATTAGAGGGTCAGCTCATGTTGGACAGTTTGGAGACAAAGCAAGAGAAATGAGATTGCGTTGGTTTGGACATGTGCTGAGGAGGGATGATGGGTATATTGGGAAAAAGATGCTAAGGATAGAGCTGCCAGGTAAGAGGAAAAGAGGAAGGCCTAAGATAAGGTTTATGAACATGGTGAGAGAGGACATGCAGGCGGGTGGTGTGACAGAGCAAGATGCAGAGGATAGGAAGAAATGGAAAGAGATGATCCGCTGTGGCAACCCCTAACGGGAAAAGCCGAAAGATGATGATGAAAGATGATGATGAATACTGAATCTATACTTTGCAGTTAGGAAATCTGGCGTTAATAAAATGCAACAGAAAAAAAAGACAGTTACTAGTATGAAATAGGTTCAGACTGATTGGCCTAAACTAATGCAGCCAAAAGGACATATGTCCAACAGCAAGACAGGCAACTTTGTTTTTTTTTTTATGTGGGACAAAGCTCTTTTCATCTCCCATACAGGGTGGCTGTGCCTCCTGACCCCCCCCCCACTTAATATAAATGAATCTAAGGTTGGTCTACTTCAGTTGAAAGTGGAAAATTCCTTAAAGGTGTTACCATCAGCCACTTTGTTTTCAGTTGGGTTCTGTCTTTAGCCAGATTACACTTGGTTGAGTGACCAACTCCATGATCACATATTTGTACAAAATACTTTATATCTATAAAGATGATTTGTTGGAGGTTAGGGTCAGAAGTGGGACAGCAACAGAGAGGTATATTAACTACCTGGTACCATATCTAGGAAGGCCAGGAAGTATATTCTCCAGATTATGGGAACACCTGCGCATAGGGTAGAGGATGTATTTGTTCTTGAAGTGATAAATAACTTGGTTAGCAAAAGGATGAAAGAAGGACCCATAATGATTTTAAATTCCATATATGTTCAAGAAACAAGAATGTGAAGTGGTGCATGTTCCCTAACCCCCATGAAGGGCCTCATAAAATTAACTCCGAGGTCACTCCTCTGTGGAAAAGGGAATTTTCTTCACATCAGCTTCCTTCAAAAATAGTCAATATTTTCATTCGGTGAGTCATGAAACAAGTGCCCTTTGCACCCAGAATATCATTAGAGAGACCACACACACACACACACACACACACATACACACACACACACACACCCACACACGCACACACGCACACACACACACACACACACACACACACACACACACACACACACACACACACACACACACACACACACACACACACACACTCACACACACATGCACAAACACACACAAGCATATACATTCTCAGAAGTACTGCCTATCCATGGTGTAAGTGAAATGAGGTTGTTTTCTATCATGGGCATCAAAAATGGTTTCACAGCTGGTACTGTGCTCAGTGCTTTCTCTTCATTGATGACTGAAGTATACTCAAGGGGAGTGTCCGGTCTTGTGCAGGCATAGTGGTCTGTATTCAGTCCGGATGGGAACCAGGATGTTAAAAAACTTCAGATTTTTAATCAGCAAACATATACACTAGCAAGTGAGTAGGCATTACAAAGTATAGTAGAAATCTTGGTGTTTCTTCTCAGATCTCCAAAATAGTTATATGAATTCCATTAATTAGTTTGGAACAAAGTCAAGAGAGAGTAGGTTACAAACAAAAACAATATAAAGACTATACATATTTTGTTGAGTAAGCAGGGACAAGACAAAAGGAAAGTGTGGAAGGTAATGTGTGTTAGTGCACACAGGCAAAATTGTAGTCTACACTGATGGCCTTAAAGGAAGAATATTAACTAGGTATTAATACTGTAACAGAAATGTAATACATAAACAGCACTAGGATGAACAACTAACTGAAGGATAGACATAGAAAAAGGAAGGTGTAGTGCCTCATTTAAGAGGAGGAATAAAACATCAGAACAAATGAGGCAAAGATGTCCTGTGGTTCTCACAAGAAACAGCAAATGGCAAGAAATCCTTAAAGGAATGATATCCAGAATGTCTCTTCATGGTTGAAAAAAGGTAAGAAATGATAAAACTCATACTTAGGATACCAGAGAAAGGGGAAATATTGTTGATGGTGAAGTTTAATATACCAAATATCAATTAAAACACCTTCAGTGCATGATACTTAAAATCAGGATCATCTCAATGCTCTACTTTGGGGGGGACCTAAATCTCAGACAGCTGGTGCTAGAATCTGTTCAAGAAAAAGCTGACTTGGATCTGCCATTCACAACTGTAAAAGGATAGGATGGGTTTAGATCTGGGAGTTGGAAGCTCTTTGGAACAAAATATCATTGAATAGTTTACTTCACAGTCACACCTAGAGTTCCGACAATTAACAGCAAGGATTGTCAACATCAGGAGTGTTGAATCTGAACATTTGGGACAGTGACTCTGAAATCAAACAGCCACAAAGATGGTGCTGAAAAATAATAGGTGCTTTCTATTTGGATTCTGAATAATTTGCTGATCTACAATATGATCAACAAGTGGAAACGCCTCCGGTTAAACCCCTTCCCAAACAGCCTCAGCTAGTAAACACGTCCATCTATTTCTCTCCTCCCTATACTTGGGAAAATACAGGAAAACTAATCTACAACTGCCGCCTCACCTTTTTACCATATGCAGTAGGCCACAAAGTTGCAGAACTTTTCAGTAAGGGGTTCAAATTTGTTCCAGCTTGTCACTCCAAAATAACCGACTTGATTATTGACTTGAAATTATATGTGAGGAGTTTGAATTTGAAGTTATTTTTTTAATGATGTATTATACAGTGATACACATACGGCTCTTAGGAAAAAGAATATCAAACCTCCTGTTTTTAATTGTTTATCCTTGCTCGACAAAATGTGTCAGTTTAGGATGATGCTTAAGGCTAACAAGTCCAAATTTTGTGATAACCTTTCTTTTGATGAAAGGAAGTTGTTAGTAACACTTTGTAAGGATAAGTCACTTAGAGTCATGAAGCCAGATTTTTTTTTTTGGGGGGGGGGGTATTATTTCTTAAGGACAACTACATTAATAGGATGAATTCATTTCTGCTTGATGGGGTCATTTATGAGGAAGTGTCACTCAATTTAGTCAATGTGTTTTATTATAAAATAGATTTACTTTTGAAGGACATGGAAGATCAGGGTCAGTTAGAACATGACATGGTGGATTTCCTAAATGCTAGGTACCCTAGGGTGCCTAGCATTTTTGGAATACCCCAAATCCATAAGAATATTCAAGATACCCCATGAGGCCTATAGTTAGTGATAGTGGCTCAAAAATCCACCCTTTATATAAATATTTTGATATAGTACTTAAGGATGTTTTGAAGGGGGAACAGCATATGTGCATTGACTTGTGGCATTTTCTTAAATAGTTTAATGAATTACCTTACAACGATCAGGTATTTTTTCTTACAGTTGATGTAGTAAACCTGTATAATGTGATACACCACACTCTGGGTATGGAGTGGTTTCAAGAGTTTTTATTTGACTCACATTTATTTTTGAATGAACAGGTAGATGTTAGGACAAACAATGGAAATTATTTTATGTAACAACTTTGTTTATTTTAAGGGGCAGTATTTTCATAAAAAAACAGGTGTAGCCATGGGGGCCATGTGTGCCCCCGTATTTGCTAATATTATAATGCTAATGTGGAGCAGAAGTTCTTATTTAATTCGTCTTTTAGTAACAAGTGGAGTTTATATTTGCGCTATTTGGACGACTTGTTTTTTGTGTGGTTAGGGGACGAACTGAGTTTGCTTGATTTCCTTATTTACATTAATGAGACTACCATAGTTCTTAAGTTTACCCACTCTTACAGTTTTTTCAATATAAATTATTTGGACGTTGAGATTTCAAAGGCTTTGGAGAATAAGGGGTATATTCGTACTATTTTTAGGACGCCTACTTATAGTAACAGCCTTTTGCACTTTCGTTGTTGCCACCCTGATCATGTTATGAGAGGGATAGTGAATGGACAACTCATTAGAACTGCTTTTATGGTCACTAGGGAGGTTGATTTTTTAACCCAATGTGACATACTGAGTAAAATGCTTTTTTTCAAGAGACTATCATTATTATTTAGTTAAGAATGTTAAAAAAGAGATTATTAGTAAAAGAGAGAATGGGACACTTGTACCTTTACTTAGGACAAAGGACAGGGTGGATTTAACGGATTTAGATAGTGGTGGCTTAAATAAGAAAAGTGACTACCACTGTTCTTTTATTACTAGATTTTCAGTGGACCACTTGTTTATTCACGATATTTTAAATAAGAACTGGCAGGTATTTTTTTTTACAAGATGAGCTCCGAGATAAGTTAGGTTCCAAACCAATTATTGTTTATAAGAGGGGCTCCACTATTAAGAATATGTTAGAATGGTCTGAGTAAGGAGCGTCTACATTAAGGTGTGTGGGAACCAAGAAATATGGTTTCTGTACACAATGTAATTTTGTATTGATAGGGAAGACAATCAAGATTAACCATTTCAATATTGTGCCAAATGGCTTATTTAATTGTAACTCTGTGGGAGTGATTTATGCTGCAGTCTGTTCCCAGTGTGAAAGATATTATATAGGGAAGACCATTAGAAAATTTAAAGAACAGATTTATGAGCATATAAGAGATATGACCAATAAAAATTCTAGAAATGCTCTGTATAAACATTTAGAAGTTTGTCCAGGGCATAGTTTTAAGTTTTTTGTTCTAGAAGGAGTTAATAAGGATCGACGTGGTGGACCATGGGCTGACATGATGGAATTTAAAGAGTTATTTTGGCAGATAAAACTTAAGGCCTATTCTCCACCAGGGCTGAATGACAACTTTAGCATTGTTAGTTATCTAAGGCTGCGCTCATACTGTGTTTAATGACTGCCTTTCTTTTGTGGGGGGTTAATTGGGAATTTGAATGTCTGATTAATATTGTTTAATTATTGTTTAATTAACATTTCTTAGTCATTGGGTGTTTTCTGATCATGCAATTTTTTTTTTGGGTGGGGGGGTATTTTAAAATGTTTCAATGTTGTTTTTATTTATTCTGAAGAAGCCACAGGATACAA